>NC_090808.1:40470936-40780015 GCF_036512215.1 Solanum lycopersicum
TCATTTTATAGATCTTTGTTTATAGAAAATTAATATGTTTTGGAAAGCTAATGTATATACCTGCAACTCCTATGTTTAGGTTAGACTCTACTTTTTCTGTTATGAATTCGAAATATGAGACACAACAAATAAAAAGTTTTTTCCCTATTCTTGAAGTAGAAATCGTGTTTGTTTAATTGTTAGTGTTTGGATAATATCTTTTTATTCAAAAATTATTTTGTGGTGATTATTTATTATTTTAAAGATTAAGAGATATACCTAAATCTTTTATAAAGGATAAAAATTACAGTTTTTCTGTTTCCATTTTCAAATCTTATTTGCGACATAAGATATTAGGCTGGACAAAATCACTCTTCTTGGAGCATAGTCGTGTTTGTAAAGGCTAAGCATACTTGTGATGATTATTTTGTTTTTATTAGACATTATTGAACACTAGCAATTAAAGAAGTTATTTATTTGCATAATAAAAGTTTTATATACTCGTGAACAAGTTGAGCACCCTCATAAGTTGATTGGTCTACCGTTTGAACTCTTCAAGTGGTGTTACTGTTTCTTGTCTACATAACTTTGATTTTTTTATAAACTTTTACTTATACTATTTTATACCTTCTGGTACATGTGAATGTTTATCTTGGTACCTTGATTATCTCTTGTCACTTTGCATTATTGTGTTGTTATCATTAAGATGTTATAGAATCATGTGTAACTCACCCACTTTTACGGATTGTTTGATCACTTGGCAATCTTGTAGGGACCTCATCTTTTTTGTGGCTGTGACTTTGTCAATATTCACATTCCTCTTAATTCCGATCATTTACCTTCTCGACTCTTGATTTTTAGTTCGTCTTACGTCTAGGAGTTGTCCATTTTCAGTACAAACTAGAAGGCCATTTTTAATATGTTTCTTTGTTTTCTTGATTAATAGGCTTTGGCCCTTCTTGAAACAGGGTGTCAACCTTTCTTGATACCGTATCATGCTTGGTGTGAGTACATGATGTATATATTGGGTGAGCCTTGTTATTGAATCTTTTGGAGAATGGTGGTATGAACATTATTGACATTTGGAGCTTTAAAAATCAAACTTGATACTCTTTGTATATTGTTTAGTTGATTTACTAATTCTGTGTTAATAATGCTTCCTTTGACATAAGTATTATGACTTGGTGTATCTAAGGGCTCTAGATCTATAGTATAACACCACTATTCTATATGATTAGTGATAATTTTTTTATCGTAGGGAATTTTCAAGAATACGCTTGAAGTTGGCCATTGAAGATGGATATTTTAAAACCTTAAGGAAGATCATTCTTGAATATAGGAATATATATTTTGTATAAACCTTGGGACATGTACATGACCTATGTTTGTATATTTGCATGAGATTTGGAGGATTGATTTGGTCATGTCACCATGGGTTTTAATAAGTATGGTACATGTTTTTATCTTTTTGGGGTGTGTAAACCCAAGTCTTGTGACATACAAATTTATTATATGTTTCAAAAGTTTGTGTGAAGCATGAACTGGATTATTTTGCTACACAAAAGTTTGTAATATTCTTGTTATCTCCTTCATAACTTATAGTATAATATATGCATGTAATGTTCGTCAGTTAATTACATAGAAATTTTTGGAGGGTTTATCGTCATAAGTTAAAAATTTCGTGTTATCTCAATTTTGATATTAAATAATTCTTTAAAATTCGCATGATGTACATCCTTAACTAAATTTATATTTGTTATGAACTGAATCCCTCAGCTAGATTAAAGTTTGTATGCCCTTCATTAATCTCTTTTAAATGTAACTAGTGTTAAATTAGGTTTCTTTTACAGTTGTAGTATCTATTGGAAATTGCCACTACATGTATTGGTATCATAGCCTAGGTTTGTGTTTCTAGAACTTTTGTTCTGAAATATTTGTATATTTATTTGGTTTACCAAAGGTTCTATTTATAGTTCATGTTCACTTACATGGTTTGCTTTATTCTTATTGCATGTAGAGTTCACATGCATCATGTACATGTCCCTAATGGAATGTGATATTCCCTTTTGAAGGAATTAAGTAGGGCCTCTTCTTCTAACCGACTTAGGGAAGTTGCTTGTGAACGTTTGGGTATCTCTATTTCCCAACTTGATGCACTGGAAGAGGTTAGAGAACAAATCTCCAATGAGTATGTTCTTCACACTAGTGGGTCCAAAATGGGAAATCATTTCACACCCCAGGAGCATGCCCTAGACGTAAGCAGTGGCGGCATTCTCAAAGAGGACTAAGAGTAGGTTCTAACCATTCTTCATAGCATATCATTGGTTAAAATGTGGAAAGTAAAAAATTAACGTATACATCTATATAATGAGTTTACATAGACCTCTCACTTACACATCATATACACATAGAGAGTGTACATAGACTCCTCGCATAGGAAGTATTACGTAGGCTTCAACTTTTAAGCTACATACACAATATACAAACATAGTCTAACAAGATATATCTCACATTTAAACCATCTAGAGTAAGTACAATATTTGGGAATCTCCGTACTTCATTAAAGAAAAGCCACAAATAGGCATATACAAAAATAGTCTTCAAATGAATGAGAATAAACTAAATGTGTTTAGACGATAAGAACATCAAGTAGCTATATAGTGTCATCATTCTTGAAAGGTGAGAACCTACACAACTTGGAGAATGATAGTCGAAGTTATCGTCAAATATTCCCCTTGAAGCTCTACATCCGGAGCCTACATAATTGTAAAAACAAAAGAAATATGGGTTAGTACACCACTTTTACCACTTATTGAAACACTCACGTGAAACAATTTAAATCGTGCTATAGGGGACGTTTATTCAAAACCAAGCTATGTTACTTTAATAATCCTTATGCACAACCAAGAACCAATATAAATCAACAATGACATATTCCATAAGAGAAGACCATACATAACAAGACCAACAACATCAAGTGTAACCAAGTCAACATGTGTAATAGCATCTTTGAGTAAATAATTAAAACAACTTCAACATCATGTTATAACAACAAAGCATTTCTTATAGTTATAACATTACAACGCATTCAAGACCCTCACATATAACCCACCATCAACTCGACAAGTGCAATGAACAAGTAAAGCCCCATAACTTTACTCAACAAAGTAAACCAAACAAAGGAACACAAGAAATTCCCAACCTCACATAACATACCATCAAGAGTAGTTATCATCATATTTAGCAACATAGACCAATAGTATGTTTATACATGAAACTAAAATCATTTAGGATCATCAATATGTAATATTAAAATATGCATAATATTTACTTAATAAGAACATAAGAATAACCTTTTAGGACTTCCATCAAGGCTAATTAGTACAATGTATAGGTAGAGACGCATAACCTACCTAGACTTAGTCAACCACTTAGGTCACCTTAGTTAGAGTCCACTTTATTACTTATGTTTACTTTTGGGAAAACTTGACTTAACCGACATAGACCACAAGAGCATAATGTGGAATCTGGTGTCAGGAAACCCTACAACGAAAGAAGGTTTTCTAATTGCCAAGAAAGTACCAAAACAAACATAGCATCTAGATTGATCAGCTAGCTAGTATTCCTATGAGGAAAACATAGTTCAAGGAGTAAGAGATACACTTGGGACACTCATTATGCCCTTGCATTATAGTCTCAATCTCATTAGTACAATAGTGAACGTACAATCCCTAATTGGGAAGGGACACTCCTTACTACAAGTTCACTCGATGGTAAGCTAGATTCCATTTTTAAATGTCTTTAGATACTCTTTTTAACAATCATAAATTAGACTAGGTCATAGGAGACTGCCCCTTGTATATTCATACTCATTATCTCATTAGGAGTTACATGAGAACATATTTGCAATACACACCTCTTATGTGAGATTAACACATTATCACCATCATGTCATAATAAGGTAGATATGTAATTCACAACTAATCTTATATCATTACATATTAAGAATAATATCACATTTCACATTATAAAGACATCTCAATTTCATCATCATAAAAATACCGACATAATACAATCATAAGATATGCTTCAATTGAATTTCATCACCAATTATATGCCATCACAATTGAAGAAAAGGTTCAAGATCACAAAGGCTTACCAATTCTCATTTATAAGATATCATCCATCATCTTACAATCAACGAACCAATTTCATCGAACAATAGCTGTAACAACCATATTCAATAGTAATTAACAGAAGAAATAAGTTGAGTGCATCAACACTAATCAATTCAACAAGAGTTCATAACCTAGAGTTAAGGAATTGGAGTTAATTAATTACCACTTCACCATACAAGGTTTAATATCAATAACTAACATAATTGATTAATAATAAATAATAATATGAACATAATCATTAAATGTGAAGAGCAATAAAATTTGAAAGATAAATTTCGGATTAGAAAAAAACCAACGTTCATATCATTTTTTAGAAATCAATTTCTAATAAAAAATTTGGGGAAAGGAGTCCCAAAGGTGAAAAGTTCCAATACCTTGTTAGTTCTTGAATATTGATACATAAAAGTTATTTTTTTGATGCCCTATAACCCTTTGAACTTTGACTTCTATAATGTCTTCTTTGGTAGAGATAAAGCACAGAGAAGGTAAAGTGATTTGAGTTCGGGAATCATTGGGTGTTAAGTTAGGTTTAAACTTAGAATTTCTTAAATAGTAACTTAAATAACCTAATTAACCATCCCTTAAACTTTAATTAAACCCCTATCTAATTAACTTACTATGTTGACATCATTAAAATTCAACAATAGAAACAAGCCTTACCTACGAGACCTCGAACTACGGTCCGTAGGTTAGTCAACACCACTCCATCCAACCTAACTGTATATATGTTGTTGTTGTCATAGACTTGTATTTTAGTCCATTTTTTTAAAGTGGATATTGTGGGACTACGGAGCCATCAATGCCTTTTTAACACTTTGAATATTAAAGACATGCCGTAAAGCCTTACATAGGTGGCATAAGGTCGAAGTACTGTTTTAAAGTCAATTTTAATGAATATAGGTCATTTAGGATGTTTAAGAACCAAAATGTCAAAGAACATTCATGACCTCTGGAAGTTGGTGTTTGTATATAAATGTCCAAGAACATTCAAAAATGTATATAAATTATTTAAAAGGAACTACGGTCCGTAGGTTAGTCAACACCACTCCATCCAACCTAACTGTATATATGTTGTTGTTGTCATAGACTTGTATTTTAGTCCATTTTTTAAAAGTGGATATTGTGGGACTACGGAGCCATCAATGCCTTTTTAACACTTTGAATATTAAAGACCTGCCGTAAAGCCTTACATAGGTGGCATAAGGTCGAAGTACTGTTTTAAAGTCAATTTTAATGAATATAGGTCATTTAGGATGTTTAAGAACCAAAATGTCAAAGAACATTCATGACCTCTGGAAGTTGGTGTTTGTATATAAATGTCCAAGAACATTCAAAAATGTATATAAATTATTTAAAAGGTATCTAATAGGTGTTTGCATTGTTTCATGGTCGAAACATCCAGGTACGACTCCCCATGAACCAACCAAGGGCTCTTAAGGAGGGCCCCTATAGGTTAAGGCAACACTCGCTAAAGCAGGGTGCATCGATGAGGCAGTCAACAGACGGTGTGTGGACGACCAGAGCTTTGATGCCACCGCTGTACCATAATTATACAAATTTAGGAAGCCCGTCGCCTGCACAGTTTCAGAACTCATCGATGGAGTGCAGGACAGAGTAAGGTAGGTCCGTAGACTCACAGACGACCCGTCGTCAGGTTCGTCTGTGAGGGGGTGATTTTCCTGCATGTTTTAGTGATAAGTCATTCAATTAATTAAATGGTTCAGGGGATATAATGTACCCAATCCAAATTAACCTAATATAAGTCACAAAATAAACTTTCTTCATTTTAGTTACTTTCTCTCTCTAATTGAACTAACCATTGAAGACTAGCAAGGATAAGGGTTTGGCAGCTGGAAAGGGATGAATCCACCATCAAATGGTCATCAAAATTTAAGATATGAGATCTAATTCACCTTTGAGACTCTTTACATAAAGGGTTCCTTCAAAATGGATGTCAAAAGTTGAGTTTTCTTATGGTTTTCATCCCATTACGAAAATAAAGTTATGAATTGAGTTTTTAGTGATTTATTTAGGTGATATTGAATATATTAACATGTATTTTAAATTTATTATGGCAATTGTTGATTGTTTGGTCTAAATTGAAGTACATGATCCTCAACCCCTAACCCTAGGTTATGTCTTGACCTATATTGTATTGCGATCATTAAATTGACTTGGTTATTGATTAGATTACTATCCTAGGTGTTGTTACGAATAAGATAAGATGAATCATATCCTGATAATTCTAGTTCTTGAGATGTGATTAGGTTATGAAGTATATTGTGAAATAATCTTATGTATCTTGTCTTAAGTTGTTATCTAGTGTTGAATTGTGTTATAGAGATGCAATTGGCCTTGTTGGTTAACTGGTTATCCTTGTGTGATGATGTTACTCCCTAAATTGGGCTGAGTTATGGGTTGATGGTAAGACCTTCATGATGATGAACTATGAGGAACACTTGGTAAGTCGTAGAATCTCTATCTTTACATCTAATTGTGATTAATTATGGTTAAGTCATGATATTATGTTGGAGTATGCCTCGTATTAGGGTTGATAGTGTGGTATGATTATTGAATTGAAATGTCTTTATTATGTTTGTGAGGTTGATTAGGATGTAAATGCTATAAGGATTGTGATGTATACCAAAAACTTATTATGAAGTGCTATGTAATGTGCTAACCTCACTTATTTGAATTGTGTTGAAAGGAAAATACTCATGCAATTCTTATTGAGCTATCGATGATAATTATTATAGAAGGGTTAAACCCTATGACCTAAACTAAGTTATGGTTGTTAGTTACAGGCTTAAAGATATTTTAATAAAGGTACTTAGCTTACCACCGAGTGACCTTGACAATGAGAGGTGAGGACTTCCCAAAGAGGAATATTCGTTGTATTGTTCTATATTAGAGGTTGACTTCCCAAGAGAAATAATCATCCAATGGCTTGCCGTGAGAGGAGGCCCGAACTACCAAGTGGTATCAAGATAGAATATACTATCTCTTAGTTTGTAAACTATGTTGCCCCCATAGGAAGACTAGCTAGTGGATCAACCTAGAAAGTTATGTTTCTTTTTGTTCTACTATGGCCGGTAGACCACAATCCATCGGTGTAAGATTTTACAACACCGGATTTCACACTTAGATCATATGGTCTATGTCGGTTAAGGCAAGTGTTCCGTACGCTAAAATAAAGTAATGAAGTGTAAACTAACTAAGGTGACTTGAGAGGTTTAACTTAGCCTAGTTAGGGATATGGGACTCTACCTAAGCCTTCCACTAGATTACTTTGATGGAAGATTTATGAAGTTGATATTATGTATGTATATGATAATGATCTATATGATGATAATATTTTGATGCTATAATGTAAATGACTATATATGATGATGATTATCCTCTTGATATATGTAGTTGGATTATATTGTAAATGTTGGACATTGGTTAGGTTTTCTTGTTAAGTTTACTAATTTGAGAAAGGTTATGGGTCTTTGCTTGGTCATTGAACTTGTTTACTTGATAAGGATTCATGAGTAGTTGTCTTGCTTATTATAATATGAATGACTCTTATTCATTTTTGTGATGTTATTCTTTGATGATAGGGTTGTAGTAAATCATGGTTTCATGTATGTTGGAATACATATTACGTATTTGAGTTAGTCATCATTTTTGGTTGGTTGGTATGAATTGTTTGACTTTGCACAAGACTTTTAAAAAGGGCAAAATGGAATGTTTTTAGTAAATATCCCTTTGTAGCATATTTAGATATTATATGTGCATATGGTCTCATACTTATAACATGTTGGTTACTAACCCCATTTCCTTCCCTTTTCCCCAACATTTTAGGTTTCAGTTGTTGAAGAGTTTAGATGGAGACATTGTTGAAGGCTTGGGTTATTCATTTCATCGAAGTAGTGTAGGTCCTAAACATCACTCTAGCTTATGGACTTGTTGTGATATTAAAGACTATTTCATTTTTTTCATTTTCAATTGAGTACTATACTTTTGTATGACCTATATGTTGTCTTGTTGGATTAATGTAAGGGCTATGTCCAAATTTGATACAGTTCGAATAGATGGTTATGAGATAAGATGACTTTTATGACTATGGTATTTTCTATATATAATTATATGCAATAAAACCAATGTAACCTTTTTATACGAAGGGTCTAATGTATACTCAATACAACTATATTTATATGCATGTAGAGGTCTATGTAACCCTTCAAGTTGATGTAATGAAATGTTTTAAATTTTTTCGTATTTTTAACCTATTAATGTAATGACATAAAACTAAGAGGCTAGTCTTAGTCCTTGAAAAGGACGCCGGCACCTATTTTGTCAAGGGGGTAAACAGACAGCCCCATTACCTTGTCTATAGTCCATCGATTACAAGCGTAGGTGGGTCATAACACCCCTCAAACGACATAGTTTAAGATAGAGCCTAACATTTTACTCATGATTGTTTAATATCCTAAAATTGTCTATAATGTGGTATTGAGGCATTATTTAGAGTTTTAGGTCATTTTGAAGTGAAACATTAATGGAAGACTAAGTCACCTATGTGTCTCATATGTGGTTATATGCATATATGTGTGTTTTATAAGATAATGAGGTCTAAATATGAGTAATTATACTGTTTATAGGATGTTCTTCAAGTTTCAGAATTTTGGAGGTCAAAGGTCAAACAATGTCCATGATGTACGAAAGGTTTGCCTTGAAATGACATTGTGTGTCTTGGCATGTTTCATGGAGTTTTACATGTTCGTTTTTGATGAAATTAATGTGACAGGTCCTAAACTCGTATATGAACATATTTGGGTTTGAAACGTCTGGGTGAAATTTCTAATTGACTAACCAAGGTTCCTTGAAAAAGAAACCTTCTTAAGATCCAAGGCTAACTTTGGCCAGCCCAATCGATTGAGGAAATCGATGGCCTGTATGTTGGTCGACGCCCCGTCGACTGAAGACGTGAGTTAAAACTTAGACCAGGGAGAAAATCTCCAATTTTTACAGTCTCTAAACCCATCAACGGAGGACAGGATGGTCCGTTGGTGAACTGACGCCCCATCGTTGGGCAACCATCTTTCAAGGTTGTCTCGAACATGCATTTTATTGTAATATTAGGGGTGAAATTGAAAATCCACCTCACGTCCAAATAAGAGAAAGGGAGGTTACTTAGGGTCTTTTGTGTATTTTAAACATGTTTATAAGTGTTTAATACTTGGAAGATTTCATTCTTTAAAATCAAAACTCAAAATCCCTTAGAAGTTCTCTAGAACTCCATTGGAGCCAAAACTCAAGGAAGGTCTTGGATTGGGAAATTGAGTTGAGATTCTTCAACAATTTGGAGGATTATATTTATGGAGTTATGATTTTTCATCCTTGAAATTCTATTTATCAAGAGGCCCAACTTGCAAAGAAGTTTTCTAAAGTTTCCAAAGATTAATTGTCCAATTTTATGATCCATCCATGGGTTCTTGCTTTAAAGTTGTTAAAGAATTGAATATTTATTGAATTGTTGTTAATTATATGATTTTAACTGAATTAACCTATGAACCCATGTAATTGATGAACCCTAGTTTTTCACTACTTTATGAGATATGTGATTTGGACTTAATGCCTATGAATTCTAGTTTACTTTTCTAGGGGCTATTGATTGATGTAATAATTGTACTAAATTAATATCTTGGTTATATTTTATTGATGAATCTATATGGAATTGATCTATTTTCATTTAATATTATAGTTTATGTATTAAATAATGGTTATGGTCATCGCTAAGGGTCTTATGTTATTAAGATTGGAAGATTTAACTATGGATTGAATTGGAGAGAATGGATTGGTGGTATGCTTCCCTAATTATCTTTATTTTTTGGTAGTTATACTTCAATTATGTTTCCATTGGTATGGTCCAATTATAGTGCTAAGTGTTTTTCTTGCAATTGATGTGGCCTTGTCGGAGTTACTTTGTGTACTATGATTATCATGGACTTGTCGTCAAGTAATTGATGTACTATGATGATTTGTGTAGTTGACTTATGTTAAGTATGAGCATATCTATCTTCATGTGCATATGTCGATGTATGTGCCTTGTATGTTTATTAGGACCTCATATTAGACTATGACTATGTGCTTATATATGTATTCTTAGATGTTGATACATGATTTATCCTACTTTATTATATGTGTTTGATTGTTATGTTAATAATATATGGTAATGTATAGGATAGCTTAAATATGATAAGAGTCATTCCTAAATGTTTAAAAAAATGATATGCTATACATGATAAAGTGAAGAATGTTGTGTCTTGTTTTGGTAGACTTGTGCCCCTTATTTTATACATGTATGAATGATATATGGATATGAGATGTATTGTATAGATAGTAATAGTACACACTTGTCATACATGAATGAATTATATGTGAGACATTAAATGATGTTAAAAATTTCATGTACGTGGAAAAGGTTATGTTATGAATTTGATGTTGAAGAGCCGTAATGGTATCTTTCATGAAAAGGATGATGGAATTAGTGTTGATTGGATGGAATGACATCATATCATCCTTTTTAAAGTTAAAACAAGCTATCTTAGTCGCCATTGAAAGGTAGCCATAGTTGACCTCTTTCGTAGAGTGAATGTGATAAGGTTATGAATAAGATATGGAAACTTTTCATGTAATTCGTTAATGTCAATTACTCTATGAGAACAAAGGCTAGCATCGAGTGGCTATGTGTGCGATGTAGCTCTACTTGAGAAGGATACTAGAATAAATGGTGGTTCGACTTGACAATGACACTAGAGTGTATAAAAGCTCTTCATTATCCTTAACGATGTGCCTACATGGCATGTGTCCTAGTTATACCCTTGGTAAGTTAAACACCTTCATCGGAGTAGGCTAGAACTCCGACTCAATGTCTAGCTATCATGGTCTATGTCAGTTATTGTCTATTCTCATCATATGGGATACCAATTAGAATTAGAGAAGTTCTATGAAGTTTGGGTGGTGGTATGAGACACTATCAAGACATTGCACAATAGTCTTTAAAGATGTGTATTAAAGTCCCTAGGACTTGTTAGAGACCATTACTTGAATATCTTATATGTGATTAATGAGTCCTTAATGAACTAATGAATGTAATGACTTAAAAGTTAAGAATCGTGTTAAATGAATAAGTACTTATCTACAACAATTAAGGGTTGTCTAATTAAGGTTTTAACCGCGCATACGAATTGTAACTTTATATCCTACCTAGATAAGTCTAAATAATGACTCTACTTAGGGAAGATGGTTGAGTATGTAGGCATGATCTAAGCCTTAGTTAGTCTTAATTATTATTAATGTAATATTGGAGAGGTCAATAATGAACTTTATATTCTTGATGTACTTAAGCAAGTCATTCGATAGCCTTTAGATGGAGAATCTCATGTTCATGTGTTTGATGTCATGTGAGTGTGTGTTGATCTCGTTATAGGTGGTTTTGAGGATTATTTAGGTGTGCCTAGAGAAGTTGTTTGCGCGGTCTCTCAGTGTCTTACTTAAGAGATCCTTAAAATATCTCTTCGTGAGAATGTCGAATGCAAATTATACTTATTGTAACATTAAAATAGTTCACTGTAAAGCTTAAGGTTGTTCACTGTAAATTGGCTAAGTTTACTGTAAGGTTGCCAAAAGGGTGATAAATTGATTATGTGATTTCTTATGTATTTCTAAGGTGTTAAATGTTACTATTATGATTATGATATTATGTTTGAATTGAAAAGAGCATGTTTCTAATAAAATGGCCGTTTAATATGATTTTTTGAATAAAGCCATACTTTGTACAAGTGTTTTTACTAATTTTATATACTTGTTTATCTCTAAAGGTGTAGGTGAAAGGTCAGAAGGACCGTTAAAGAAAGCTTCGATTTTAGAGTTATTCGAGCAAAGTTGATGTATGTTCTCAATTGATTTGAGGGCGTATTGACATGTCTTTTATTTCAGAGTATTGTCATAGACTACTTACTTCTTATTTCGTATTGTATGGGCCGTGTCCCAAGTATTCTTGATTCTAAGGATGTCATATGTTTAAACTTAGCATTTCTATGATTTTATATGAAAAGACGTTTTAAGATATTCGTTTGAAAATTTTTGAATCCGCACTACTTTTCATACCTATAGATGCAATAAGCGATATAGAAGGTCTTGTAAAAGACCTCCAAGAGGTTAAGTATGACGGTTTATTTTGGAGATTTCCACATCTTATGAAGTGTTATTTCGGGAGGTGAAATGGTTATTGTCAACACTTAACAATTTCTACAAAATTCGGTCAAATGGATGAATTTCGTCAAGGAAATTTAGAGTGATCTTTTGGAATTCGTAGTGGGTCATTTTGACCCTAAACACACTGTAATATATATTTAACACCTTTCAACCAAATGCTATCTAATTGCAACTGCTAAAACACAATGAGAAAGGCTAAAGCACAATAGCACCTCTTTCAATAGTCTCCGGGCATCATGGACATTTCCTAACTTCTTGACTCTAAAACTTCCTAAATGACTTATAAACATTATTTTACATCTTAAAACTTTCTTACAACCTTAGACCAACAAGTTTGAATGTAGATTAGGTTTTGGTTTTCTAAGTGTTAGATTATCCTCCCATTAGGAACAATCATCCCCGAATGATAGTAGAATCTTTTAATATGGAAAGGATAGACTCAATACTGGAAGACCAACAAACATAATACATAATCAAGATGAGTTACAACTAAAATAAACATAACAACATGACATTTACACAAAGAAAGTAAAAATATCACTTACTACATATAAGAGCCTAACATCATAACATAAGGAAATTCCTTTTCAACATAAACATTATCTCAACACAACACAAAAAGTCACTTCTGCCAAAATTCATTTAAGAATATATTAACATGCTCAATATCATTTGATTATGTCAAAAACATACTAAATACACAAATAACATAAATTCAAGCAAAAGAGCATATTTCCCATGAAAACTCATTTTAGCAAAAACTTTTACTATAATTATGTTTGCAAATCAAGTAAAATTTAAATTCAATATATTATTTAATCATAGAGACAACTAACCTTAATTATCTAAGAGTTGATGATAAAGGAAAATCATATTGGTCTCGGCCTCCCATATTGCTCCCTCAACTAGGTGTTTCCTCAATATCCTCCTTAATTAAAACCAACTCTTTGTTCTTAAAATTCTTCATTTTTCGATCAAACATTTCCACTGGAACCTCTTGATAGGAGAGGTTCTTATCCACACCTAGACCTTCAATAGGAAGAATGGACTCGCGGTAAATAATGAACTTCTTAAGCATGGTAACATGTAAATTGGGTGAACCGAATCTAGCTCACTAGGTAACCTCAACTCTTAAGAAACCTTGCAAACCCTTTGAAAAATTTCATAGGGACCCATATCACAAAGATTAAGTTTTCTTTTCTTGCGAAACCTCATCATCCTTTTCGTTGGTGAAATTTTGAAATATACATTATCACCTTCTTTAAATTCTAAGTCCCTTCTCCTAATGTTGGCATAAGAATTTTGCCAGCTACAGGTTGTATTTAATCGGTTTATTATCATTAGCACTTTTCCTACATTTTATAGATAAATTCGGGACCAAAAAATGAAAACATAAAAACTTCAAACCACCCAACTGGATATCTACATCTCCTACCATTGACAGACCCAAAATGAGCCACAGATATAGTCGAATGGTGACTATTGTTATAACAGAATTCAATCAAATTCAAGTGTTCATCCCAACATTCATTTAAATCAATTACACAATCTTAAAGCATATCTGCAGGGGTTTTAATAGTAAGCTCCACATGACCATCCATTTATGGATAAAAGAAGTGTTTAACATTTATTGAGTACCCAACCCTTGTCTGAACGACCTCTAAAATCAAGAAGTAAATTGAACCTCTATAGGAAATTATTGATGAAGGGATCCCATGAACACTCACAATCTCATTGACGTAGATTCTTGCATATTTTTCCACTCAATATGTCGACTTAACGGGTATAAAATGAGAGGAATTTTTCAACCTATCCACAAAACCCATATAGAGTCCTTTTACATTCGTGTTTGAGGCAAAGCCACTATGAAGTCTATATTAATGTCTTTCCACTTCCAAGAAGGAACTTGCATTTCTTTAAATAAGCCACCCGACTATTTGTGTTCGTTTTTTAATGTTTGCAATTTGGACTATTTTCAACAAATTGCTCTTTGTTCCTTTTCGAGAAATACCCCAAAAATAATTCTCTAAGGTCATGACACGTCTTAGTATTACCCGTATAAATTAATTAAAATGAACCATGAACTTCATATAAGATCCGATTTCTGAAATCATCCACATTGGAAACATAAAACCTCTCTTGGTTCCTAAAAACACCATCCCCTCCAAAGGATAATGAATCTTTAAGCTTGCCAAGAAACGATTCATTTAACTCCATCAATGATTGATCAATGTGTTTCTTAGACTTCATCTAAACCACCAAGGACGATTCGGAGTTATGATGGACCATAAAAACTCCATTCGGAGAATCTTCCAATCTAACACCTATATAATCAAACTTATGAACACATTTCACTAAGTCTTTCTTGTTTTCTTCTTCATGAAACACACTACCCATTGATATGTGACTTAGAGAATCTAACCTTGTCGGGGCGGTAGAGAACACTCCTGTAGTAATCTATCAACAAGTCCAACAACCTTCGTAGTTGGAGATTTAACTCTTTTTGAGTAAACACACACTGAAGAATCTTGTGGTCAGTATACACATTACCATGAACACCATATAGGTAATGCCTACACATTTTCAAGGAAAACACCACGACCACTAACTCAAGATCATTACTTGGGTAGTTCTTCTCATGAACCTTGAGTTTCCTAGAGGCATAGGCTATAACCTTAAAATGTTGCATACGGACACAACACAATCCAACTCGCCAAGCATAAAAATATATATTACAACACCCTTTGTATCCTTCGGTAAAAGTCAACACCGGAACAGTGGTAAGTCTATCTTTGAAAATTTAGAAGATTCTTTCACAAGCCTCCAACCACTAAAATTTGACATTCTTTTGAGACAACGTAGTCTAGGGATATTCAATGGACGCAAAAACAATCCACAAACCTCCTATCCTACCGATTAAAACACAAGAAACTTCTCATATTTGTTGGATCCAAAGCTCTTTTCAACTTTCAATCTGCCTCGGTTTTCTGAGGATCAACTTTTACACACTCACTAGAGATGACATGACCAATAAACGCCACCAATCTTAACAAAAACTCACATTTGCTATACTTGGAAAATAGTTAGTGTTCCTTCATGTCTTGTAACACCACTCTCAAATGGTCCATGTGTTCACCCTCATTTTTTGAATATACCAAGATGTGATCTATGAAGACAATCACAACGATATATACGAAATTCTTGAATACCCTATTCCTTATATCCAGAAAAGCATCAAGAGCATTAGTCAGCCAAAGACACATCAATCTAAACTAATAGTGATAGTATCTTGGTGATAAAGTCGTTTTGGGAATATCTTCATCTCTCGCTCTAAGTTGGTGATATCCTAACCTCAAATCAACTTTGTAAAAGTAGATTGGCCCGTGGTGTTTCTAAAAAAAAGTCATCAATCCGAGGGAGAGAATACTTATTCTTAATATTCAATTTATTGAGTTGTTGGAAGTCAATACACATCCTAAATGACCCATCCTTCTTCTTTTCAAACGAAACGTAGCACCCAAGGGGTAAATACAAGGTTTAGTGAAATTTTTTTCTAGTAAATCTTTGAGTTGAGCCTTCAATTCTTTAAATTCTTCTAGAGCCATCATAAAAGGAGGAATTTAAATGGAATTCCTATGAGGTAACATGTCAATAAAAAAATCAATTCACGTTTAGGAGGAATTTCGAGAAGATCATTAGGAAAGACCGCCGAAAATTCCCACACTATAGGGACTAGCTCAATTGGAGGAGTTTTGGACTCTTAATATTTGACTGTTGCAATATGGTATAAATACCCTTTAGAGATCTTCTTAGAAGCCTTGAGACAAGAAATGCTACGACCTCTAGCAATAAAACTTTGTCCCTTCAACTCTAAGACGCGTTAATTAGGGAAATTAAACATGACCAGTCTTCTCATACAACCAATTGAAGGAAAATAAGAATTTAACCAATCAACTCCAAAAACGATATCAAAATCAACCATATCAAGATCTAATAATTCTACATCGGTAAATGTAATGACCCTAAAATTAAAATAGGTCAAACTAGAGCTTCGCATGTGTTTCATGAGTAAATAATGTATTGTAATAGTGTATTTGAGAATTAGTCAGATCGTAAAGTTTGGGAGCATTTGAAAGTCAAATGCCCAAGACGTCCGAAAACTAGTCAAAGTTGAACTAGTAGGTCATAATATTTTGTAGTGAAGTTTTTTGTTATAGTTAGAGAGTGAAATTGAGTGCATATGGTTCCTATGCGTACAGGTATGTAACAAGTGTCAAAACGCCTCAGTACGAATCCTGCTGGACTACCCAAAGGGCCCCCAAGGAGGACTCAAACATGGGTCAAGATGATTCAAAAGACAGCTTGTACGAGTAGGATCTGAGGCCCCATATAGTGACGCGACCTTGACACGAGGTCTACTACCTCATAATTTTTTCAAGGCAAAAGTCAAGAGCTTGCCTCTCGACGTGAATCCAAGTCCCATATTGTCACAACCAGGGAGCACCCCCGAGAAGTATCATGGCGTACTTGGCCTCTCAGAGATCTTATACAAGCCCATAGTTCTTATTTATTGCATCGACATAGTAAATTTTGCGGAAAATTTAAAACTTTTCATAGCATATCATAAGCTAGAAACTTTACTTCTTATATATATATATATATATATATATATATATATATATATATATATATATATATATATATAAATATATAAACATGAGTCTTAATACATTGTAGAACCTAAGTCTCTTTGACATCTTAGAATCAACAACTTTGGAGTAAATTAGGGACACACCCCTTAAGACATAAACATAGGTACAATATTTAAGTCTTTACAGTAAACCATAACATACGAAATCCTTGGACTTAAGGATTCCTTTCCTTGATATTGGGAATCACATATCAAGCTCCTCAATCATAGACATCCTTTAAGCATCTATAACCTACACTTTATGCAAAAAGTATACAAGAATGAGATTAATACATCAATGAACAAAGTATGTCTTTTTGATTAAATATTTATAAAACCTTGAAACAATAGCATTCATATTATTCATATACATCATATAAACATATTCAAAGGCCAAACATTTCATAGGTTCACATATAGGATTTATTACATTTTTGAATCACATTACAGTGAAATCTTGTTCCCTTAACACTTAGCTAATTTTCTTTTTATTCATTTACTTCCCAAATAACCCGTTCGTGATACTTGGTGCAACACATCACCATAAGGCCACAAGAAAACATACATACAATCTATAAAAGGCAACACATGTCATCATACAAGTATAGTACAACAGAGACATAGGTAAGTCAAGACCTTTATCATATAGTCAAAAAAATAAACATTATGTATAAAGACTCATATCATGCACATCTTCATAACAAGTAGACAAATACTACAATGTCATGCATAAAGAACACATAAATAGTGACATGCATTAGAAAATCTTCCACGAACATCCTAAGAAGCTACTTGTGCATTGTCTAGATGGGTTCATTAGTTCAACCTATCCTACGTAACCTTCCTTAAGTCATTCTAGTTAGGGTCCTAGTCATTTACTTTCTTTTTCCATTTTACATTAGGGAAACCATAGCCTTAACCTACATAGACCATATAATTGTAAACATGGAATTCTGTGTCATAAAAACTCACACCAAAAAAGGGTGGACTACTGGCGAAAGTAGAACCATACATAACATAGCTTTCTAGGTGGATCCACTAGCTCGTATCTTATTGTTGAAACATCGTTATGGAACTTGGAGGTACGTGTAAAAACCTCTTTATACCAAGATTAGGCGTTATAGTTATACACTTAGGGAAACACCATTTATTCCTATTGAGTCATTGTGGTTATCCACCTCATTAGATTTATGGTGACCTACCTTTCTATTTTAGGAAGGGACACACACTCATATTCAAGTTCACTCGGTGCTAAGCAAAGTTCCCTTTATTGAAAACCTTTATTATATTTTAACTTTATAAAACATTTGTTTAGGAGATTCATCCATTTATATAATTAACTCATAGGTCATAGATGGAATTGCACCAACCTAAAGCATGTAAAGAATCCCTTCCAATGAACATAAGATATGTAAAGCATCATCTAGTTTAGGGTACACATGAACACACCATTCATGGCCCCTCTTTTGACTAGTTATTCATACATGTGTGTGTATACATATATGTGAGCAAACCTTTCAAACAACACATTATGACATACATGCTCATGCACACATATTCATACAAACATATTCATACATATAGAAACCAAAACTAGAACTATCCTATCAATATACACATGTTCAATACATACACAAAGGCCCATACCCTTCCCCATACTAGTACACCTACCAAGTCATCCTAGATAAGTAAACACATATCATGCTTCCATAAACATCATCTTACCATGCATTGTAATATGCACTAATGAATATGAGAACTATGTTTCATTTATACACCAAGACCTATAGTACTTATAACATGCATGTAAAGTGAATGTGTGTGTACATTTGTCAACACGATCGTATAATGCCTATCAAAAACATATTGAGGCAACCACCCCCTAAGACCATAATACTCCATCAAGCATAAACCAGATAACACACACTAGCATAGGAGACAAGTCAACGTCACAATACACTTAAGACTCCCAACTCATATTATTCATGAATTAACAAAGGCGTACATAGGTAAGGGATTATTAACCATTTTACTTGTCAGTGGCAGCACCAATACTTTATCCTATCAAGGATATACACATGCTTAAAAAATAGGCATACAACCTAAATCACAACTAGAATACGAAAGTAGGCATAAGCTTCACATAGTATCATCATAAGCATGAAGGTTTGAACATGCCTAGCGTAGTTTTCATTATGATCATTGTAATGTGGGTCCTCCATTTATTAAAAAGTGCATTTCGATTATGTTGTGGTTTTTTGTATCTAATATTATAGGTTTATACCATGGTTGAATTGTGTACATAAATCTTGTATGATCAAAGTAAAGAAGGCTTGGTTTAAAATTGATCCAGGTTTTTCTAGTCTCTGAAGTAGTAACTTGTGATCTTGACGATAGGTAGTTGTTATATGATATGATCATCATTGTTTGTCTATAGATGCTGCCTATAACTTTATGAGAGTTTGTATTTAATGGATTTAATATGGATCAACTCATGATAGTTTGCATAGGATCAATATATATGTAAACCTACCTTCCATGAACTCCTAATATGAAGTATGCTTATAGTGAATTCGACCTTATGGGCAATTATAGTAGTGTCTAATCTAGACTATGATTTCATTAGCTATGTCATAGCATGTACTTTATTGGTAAAATATAATTGATGATTAATACTCTGGGAAAATTAATAAGATGGCCTATTTTCTCTACTCTACATTGAATTGATAGTTTAATGCCTACGACAATATCTTGATTTTGAAGTGTGTTAAGAATGTTTTCGATATGATTAAGTGTATGATTAGATACAGCCTTGTATTAATACTATTTATGAAATATGATATTTCATCCATGCAAGTGAAGTTTGTTGATGGTATATGTCCTTCTACATTCTAGCATGTTAATGATACGTTGTACTATTTGTAGCATGAACTTATAGTAGCTTATGTTTAGTTTCATGAATTATTATGATACCTTAAGATAGTTCTTTATACTTTATTTATTGATAGAAGAGTATTAATTGTCAATGATTACCAAAGGCTAATGAATTTGTATGAATTCCTTTACTCTTCTACTTCTCTATTTATTTATACAAATGTTGATAACGCCTTGTATGGCATTGTGTGGTATTGTATACTTATGGTGGAGATTTTTAATTTATTGTAAATCTATATTTGTTATTACCATGACCATGAAGTCAAGGTGATGAATATATGAACATGTGCTTATGATGATACTCTGTGAAACTTATGCCTACATTCCTATTCTAGTTGTGATTTAGGTTGTAAGGATATTGTTTAAGCATGTGTATATCAATGTTAGGGTAAAGTATAGGTGCTGCGATTGATGATTTAAAATGGTTAATAATGCCTTACCTATGTAACCCTATGTAATATCATGTATAGCACAAGTTAGGAGTCTTAAAACTAATATGAAGTTGGCTTGTATCCGATGCTATTGTGTGTTGTGTGGTTTATGTTTGAAAGAGTGTTATGGTCTAACAGTGTGGCTGCCTCAATGTGTTTCTGATAGCCATTAGGTGATCATGTTAACCAATTTACACACACACACACTCTCTTTTCATATGTATGTGAAGTATGTTATGTATTCCTTACTAGGATGACTTAATAGGTGTAGTAGTATAGGAAAGGGTATGGGACTTTGCCTATGCATTGCATATGTGAACCTTGATAGGATAGTTATAATTTTTTTTGCTATACATATGAATTTGTATTTATGAACATGTGTGACTTAAGGAGTTATTTGAATGTTTTGCTCACATATATGTATACACACATACATGAATGATGATCTAGTCAATAGAGGAGCCTTGAACGGTGTGTTCAAGTGTATCCTAAAGTAGATAGTGCTAATACATATGCTATGTCCAAGTGAAAGGATCTTTTCTCATTATTTAGGTTGATGAACTTTCATCAATGACCATTGATATAAGCATATGAGGGGATGAATCTCCTAAGACTACATGATGTTAAGTAATGTTAATGAATGTTTTCAATAAAGGGAATTTAGCTTAGCACCGAGTAAACTTGAATATGAGTGTCTCTCCCTTTCCAATGTCAAAAAGGTAGGTCACCATAAATCTCATGAGGTCGATAACCACAATGCCTCAATAGGCATAAATAGGGTTTCCATAAGGGAACAACTACAATGCCTACTCTTGGCATAAAGAGGGTTTTCACATGAACCTCCAAGTTCCATAACTATGCTTGCCACCTAGGATCTATCAGTGTGATATCACTTAGTATGCTATCTTTTGTTAATTTAGTACCTTTGATACGTAATAATACCTTCCATTGGCGTAAGTCTCGAAAACACAAAATGCCATGTTTAGCACCCATGGTCTTAGTGTCGGTTAAGGATACTATTTCCCAAACGTAAAATGGACAATGGAAGGAAATGAATGGGATCCTAACTAGGAGTACTTAAGGTAAGTAAATTAGGATAGGTGGAAGTAATGAACCTTTCTAGACATTGCACAAGTAGCTTTTTAAGAAGTCCTAGGAAGGTAACCAAATATGTATTTTTATGCTTATGTGCATATTCATAATATGGTAGTATTTGTCTACTTATTATGAATATGTGCATGGTATGAATATATGAGATGTGATCTTATCCTTGTATTCACTATGTTGGTCTAAATGACAATATGATGAAGGTCTTGTATTGACATGAATGAAGTTGTCTTCACTTACTTGTTGATGTATGAATTTAATATTAAGGTTTATGGTCTCATGAAGGGTTTACTAAGAATCTTTGGGGTTATGGGAATATATATGTTAAATTAACTAGGTCTTATAATGATGGATATGAAAAGAAATTAAAATATCTACAAATGGAAGTAGATTACGTAATGTTCCAAAGGCCTAGACCTAAATGTGTGTTTGATAGGTTTAACTAATATGATGATGTGTGATGGTTGATGTAGATTGTATGTATGTTTTAATGTGACCTTAAGATGATACATATCACCGAGTATCACTTGAGTGTTACTTGGGATGTTAATGAATAATAGGAAAGAATGCCCATTGTAACATAAAAGAGCTCACTATTATGTGACTCAAAAATGTCATAAATTGTATAGGTGATATTATGTAATGTTTGGCCATTGAATATTTTTATATGAAGTATATGAATAGTATAAATGCTATTTTAAGGGTTTTATACAGATTTATTCAAATAGGCATGAAGTATGATTTCAAGAAAATGTCCCTTTTAAATGCATGTTTTTGCATGGTTTCCATACTTAGTGCATTATTGTACTTATCCCATTCTTCTTTAATTTTTACACAAAGTATAGGTTATGGATGATTAAATTATATATATGATTGAGGAGCATGATATGTGATTCCCATGCTCAAGGATAAGTTCCAAGAATTCGCTATTCTTTTCTTAATGTAAAACTTATTAAAAGTTGTATAGTTATGTCTTTTGTTTTATGGGACATGTCCCAAATGTATTCTAAGGTTGTTGATTCTAAGATAGAAAAGAGACATAGGGTCTAATTATGTGTTATGACTTATATTTTTTAAGTATATATATATAAAGTGATGTTTCTAGCATATGATGTGCTATGAAAAGTGTTAAATTTTACGCTACATTTTCTATGTCGATGAGATGAATGATAACTATGGGCTTCTATAAGAACTTTGAGAGGTCAAGGACGCCATGTTACATCTATGGGGTGCTCCCCTGACGTAACACTTGACCCCTTTGGGGTCTTGTACAAACCCTTTAACTATCGTTCATTACATAAGACATGAAAAGTTGTGCGTAATTTTAATATTTTCAGGAATAAATTTATAAAAGAAAATCTTTCATAAATACTTAGAGAATCTCACATTCACAAGCCAACATAAGACACAACATAATATCACAGGGATAAAGACCTTCACATTGAAAGAAAATACATAATAAGTCATAATAATAAAACTAGGAAGAAAAGACTATGTTCTCAGATATATAAGGACATACCGAATCATGAGAGAGAAGATTTCCCAAGCTTCACCTTCAAGTGTTCAAAAGCTTCCAACCTGTACTTATATAGTATAGAAAAGTATGGGGTTAGTACAAAACCATGTACTAAGCATGGCATTGAAAAAACGTCTAAAAAGGGACATTTTAGTAAAATAAATTTTCATGCCAAATAGATAAAACATTCATGAATTTAAAATAAAAACGTCATAAGGAACATCATTTAACATTTAGAGAAGGATTTCCATTATTTTAAACCAAAGGAAGCAATTTACAGTAAAGTAACCAAAATTACAGTGAACTCTTATAGCTTTAAAGTGAACCATTTTTAACATTAAGAATAGTGAACTTCCAAGGTATTGCCAATGAGGAAGTCAACTCATTTCTTTCGGTCTTTACCTAACTAAATATTATCCTAACAATCGTCAAGATAAAACATCAAGGAAGTGCGCATATGCCTCGTTCAATTCACACCTAAGCAATCCTCAATAATACACCCTTTTGGCTTACTCACATAGGGATAGCAAGCCACTACTCAATAACAAGTGAATGGGATAATAGTCAAATGAGATACCATTATTTCTCTTTAGGAATGCCAACTAAGTGCAATGACTAGATCTCTACCCATACACTCTTTTAGAAAGCTTGGGACCAAGACTCCCCTATCGGAAGGTCCTACCTAGTGCAATGGATATATCACATTCCATAACACAACCTACCCTAAGTAGTGATTATTTTTCGCTTACGTAGATAATTAAATTCATACAATACTAACCAAGACCCCCCTTTCATAATGCCTACTTAGTGAAATGGATAAATAGCGTCTCATTCCACTACCTATCCTAAGTAGCAAACTCTTTTGGAAGACTTAGTACATTCATTTTTTTTGTGGGGGGGGGGGGAGCTTAACCGACATAGACTATGAGATCTAGATATGGAATTTCGATATTAACCCCTTTCGGATGGTGGATCCTCCTTGCCTAGAGTAAAGTCATTCTCTTAGCGTTTATATGGCTTACTCAATAGCTACACCTATGCGGGTGCATATTTAAGGGATAAGGATATTACCACTTAGTAACTCATTAATAATTAACGAGGAATACTCATCTTAAGAGGTACATTGGAGTAGAAAATCTCAACTCACGAAGTGAATCACCTCTTCTTTATATCCTCTCGGTGCTAGACTTAACCCCCCACGGATTCTTAATATTATATACATAGGTTAAGGATAACTAGTGATCACCACATCTTAACACAGAAGGATTTTCATCCTCCGGCCTATCTTAGAAAGCTCTTAGGATGTAGTGAGGTTGCTACTAAACATTTCATTTCAACTCAGGAAGAGTGTGCACCTTAACACTCCTCTATTTACTTAACTTAGCTTCATTCATTCATTTCAGTGTGTGTGTACATGTGAGCACATTTTTCATATAAGCATCATTTAATTTATATGAACTTCCATACATGCTTTAGGCATTTATTCACTAAATCACACACCTTACATACTTCACATAATCATATATTTGTTTAGGCATAATCTAAGTCAAACATGCCTTTCAAGCTTCATAAAACACAACATAAGAACCATATTCCTTATTTCATTTCACACATCAGGCCTTGAAAGTCACACTCACATTACATACTTAGTATAATCAATTTATCAAGTAAACACCACCATAAAGAAGGTGGACCATACCACTCAATAACATTTCATAATTAAACCTTACACAACATAAAAAACATACCCTTCAATCCTTCTTCAATCACCTATAGAATTTTACTCAATAATTTTTCATAAATTAGCCCTTAGGTCAGTATTTAAAGATCAATAAAAACATAAGTAAAGAAAAGCTCAAATACTACAAAACTAAGCTTATTTAACCCACTTCTTAAGCCAGCATTTTATGAAAACCTTTTATATGTTCTCATTGAAGTTTTGACCTTAAAATCACAAAATAACATAGAAACATCATTATTAAGTCAATCAAAATGTTTTCATGCAACACCCATATTTAGAGTTGAAAATAGAAAAACATATGTTTGGAAAAATATTTTAAAAATCAATTACAAAGGACTCCTTTAATTGAAGAGAGTTCAAGGATTGATAGAATACCTTATATAATATAAATACCAATGATTTTGGTGAATAACTTGGCCACTAACAGCCTTCCTAGGTCTTGTTGTCTTCTACTTTCAAAAGAGACTTGAGAGAAAATTCTAAGGGACAGGGGTTTTGGGTTTGTGGAAAAGAGGTATAATATTGGGTCTTTGGGTATGAAATAATTTAATGTTCTTAATAAAACCTAACAATAACTTCCTAGGTTCATAAATGACTTAAGATGAATTTACCAAACACACTAAGACTTAGCTGAAAATTTACAGCTTTTGGACAGTCTCCATCGATGGACCAACCAACGGACCATTTGTCAACCAATGGCCCGTTTTTGGGGTATTATTGGTAACCACTTAGACTCCTTAAAGGGAAGGATGTACTTCCTTCAAGTTCCAATTGACGCCCTATGGTTGATTGACAGTTGGTTGACCAACGGACTGTCCTTTTGGTCGTCATTTAGTCACTGTTTTGGCTGCTTCATGCCAAGAGGTTTGATCCTCTTCTACGCGTGGGTTCTACGTGTGTTCTAGGTGGGCTCGTACACGGATTTAAAACATCTAAATATATTCTTTTAGGTATTAGGAATATCCCACGCAAATTTCAAGAAAAAAGAACACGCAAAACTCACTCAAACACCTCAAGACACAATAACACTATCTAAGGCATATCTTTCGGATGTCATGGACATTCTTGAAAGTTTGACCTCCAAACTAAACAAAGATTCACACACTTATTCATGACACTAATGTAAATCATTTTATTTTAAAATTAACTCAAAAAAAAATTACGACGCTGTTGTTCACCTTAGTTTCTTTTAGGGCATTACATTCTCCTCCACTTAGAATAACATTCGTCCTCGAATGTCACTAAAACCATAAGACAATCAATTACTTCATTATAAAATCATAACAAATTACGATAATTCTCAACACACTGAACATCAAAGCATCAACTACCAAGGAGGACCTTTCCATATTTTCATATCCTAGCAACATAGACAACTTTTGCATCAACTTCACAATTTGAATCCTTATCTTTCTATTATGTAGGATCTATATTTTACAACACTAAACAATATCATATACAACACTTTTTCATACATTGAAACTTCAATCAAAGACAAAATAAATTATTTTCAAAGTTCACAATGATTATAGTGAACACCACTATAAAACTGTCAAACATGCAGGTTTTTTTTGAAAATTCATTCTTTGAGCAATTGATCAAGATGGCATGATCATATGAGGTATAAAACTATATAAAATGATTTCATAACAAAAAAGTAACAATCATAAGAGTCACTACATACTAGGACTATTAACTATGGATTATATAACCTTCCTAGCTCCCATCACATAGAGAGGGTTGTTATTTGAAGCATTAGGATCTAGGGAAGCTTGATATACCTCTTACCCTCTTACATTGATGATACGGAAGTCGCTCATCCTGTGTACCTTCTTACCACAAAAAAAACAAACATTTTTACGGGAAAGACACCTAAACAAATGTTGCCTTCCACAAGTAGCACACCTAGACCTCTCAAAAGTGTGATAACTACCTTCGGAAAGTTGATTTGGAACCCCATCCTTGTTTCCCATGAAAGAATCTTGGTGATAAAACCTCTTCTTAGGTTTTTGGTGAATATAATAATCCGTCCTAGGAATCTTACCCTCTAGCCTTATCTCCCTAGGTTCGGACTCCTCAATTTGTTGTGCATACACCATAAGCCTAGAGATATCCATGTTATTAATGACAATTATCGTATGACACTCTTTTTCCACAAATCTAGACTCTCCCATAAAAAATTTGTTCATCCTAGCACTAGGGTTTGGTAATATTGTTGTTTCATACTTAGATATTTTGGTTAAATTGAGGTAATACTCTTGCACACTCATTCTCCCTTTACGAAGGTTCATTATTTCAACCATATTCACTTCCCTCTACTCTAACGGATAGAACATATCTAGGAATGACTCTTTCAATTCCTCCCAATCAACCGTACTATTTTCTAAGGGTCTCTCACCCCTACATTGATCAAACCACACTTGAGACACATCTTTGAGGTGGTAAAAAGCTAACTCCACTTTCTCCCTAGGGGTCTAACCCATAGTATCCACAACTTTGAACACCTCATCTATGAAATTTTGTGGATCTTCATCCACCTTAGGGCCATGAAAAATGGGAGGGTTCATCCTCAAGATATCCCGAATTCCAAAAGTAGAGTACTAGTATTAGGTTGAGCTTCAACTACTTCGTTAGCTTGAGCACCAAAGTGATTATTGAAAACATGAGCTTGAGCCGTCATGAGTAGGGTTAAATTCATTATGACTGCCCACAATTCCGCATTAGTCATATTACCCTAAACAAAATGTGCTTGAGGCATAGGGGGCATTTGAGGCACTAGATGCTCTTGAGGTTCCCATGACACTTGATATTCTTGTGTTTCCGGTGGAACTTGAGGTTTTTGAAGCGGAATCTCCTCATTCTCTTTATCTAGGAAAACAAAAGGAACGTGGACAACACAAGGAGAGATCCTCTCTTTAGCTACACCTCCCTTCTCCCTTCTAGGGGTTGATCTTTTTGTATTCATGTCCTATAAACAGAAAAGAATAGGTTGTGAAAAGACACCTTATATGACTCCACTCTAAGATCTTATATCCATTTGTCCATGGATGTGTCACGACTCACACCAATGATCAAGAAAGTACAAGATGTGGCTTGTAAGACATTTAGACCCTAAAGTATTTCCCATAACCTTATGCTCTAATACCAACTCTATCACGACCCAAAAGTACCCCTAGAAGATAAGAACAACTATTGAGTCATGACTGGGCGTACTTGACCACTTTTGGGTATCGTAAAAACCCTCTAACTATCGTTCATTACATAAGATATGAAAAGTAGTGCAGAATTTAAAAGTTTTCAACAATACACTAATAAGAGCAAATCTTTTGTAAACACTTCAAAAGACTCATCGCCACAACCCAACTTAAAATGCGACAAATAATCTTACGGACTTAGCCCTTTACATTGAAAGAAAATTCATAATAAATCATCATAATAAAACTAGGAAAAGAATACTATGTCCTCCGATTTATGAGGACATACTGAATTGTGAGATAGTAGATATCTCGAGCTTGACCTTCAAGGGTTCAAAAGATTCCAACCTATACTTATAGAGTATAGAAAAGTATGGAGTTAGAACAAAACAATGTACTAAGTAAGGCATATGCAAAAACATGTAAAAAGGGACATTTTAGCAAAATAACCTTTAATGCCAAATTAAGAAAATGTTCATGAATTTAAATGTAAAATATCATAAGGAACATCATTTCACATTTAGCGAAGGACTTTCATAATTTTAAATCAAAGGATGCAATTTACAATAAAGTACCAAAACAACACTGAACTCTTATACCATTACAGTGAACCATTTGTGACTCCAAGAATAGGGAACTCCTAACGTTTTGATAAATAGTAAATGAACTCATTCCTACCGATGTTTCTGTTTCTAAGGATTATCCTATGACTCCCCAAGGTAACACATAAAGGAAGTACACATATGTCTCCTTCAATACAAACCAAAGCGATCCTCAAGACTACCCCCTTTAGGCTTAATCACTTTCATAGAAGAAGCCACCACTCAATAACAAGACATTGGGAGAAGACTCAAATAATACACCAAGACTTCCCTTCGGAATGCCTACTTAGTGCAATGAGTAGATGGAGTCCCATATCATTACCTACACTAAGTAGTACACTCTTTTAGAAGGCTTGAGACTATGACTCTTCTCTACCTATTGCAATGGATACATAATGTCCCATACCACCACCTACAATATGTAGTACGTTCTTTTAGGAGACTTAGTTTATTCAATTCATAAAATACTCACCAAGACTAATCTCACAAATGCCTAGTTAGTGCATTGGATAAACAGTGTTGCATTCCCCTACCTACCCTAAGTAGCACACTTTTCTAGAAGACTTAGCATATTCATTACTTTTGTGGTGGTTAGCTTAACTGACATAGACATGAGAACTAGACATGGAGTCCCGATATTAACTCCTATTGGATGAGGGATCCTCACTTGCCTAGAGTAAGGTAATTCTCTAAGAACTTACATGGCTTCTCCAATAGCTACATATACGTGGGTGCATAGTTAAGGGATAAGGAGATTGGTACTAAGTAACTCATTCTCTACTAATGAGGAGTACTCATCTAAAGAGGTAAATTGGAATACAACATCTTAACTCACCATGTGTAACCCCCTCTTTGTCATATCCTCTCGGTGCTAGACTTAACCCCCACAGATTATAAACATTATATACTATTGGTTAACTATAACTACTGAAAACAACATCGCAAGTCATGAAGGGCATTTATCCTCAAACCTATATTAAAAATCTCTTAGGATGTAGTGAGGTTTCTACCAAACACTTAATCTCAACTTACGAAGAGTGTCCACCTTAACACTCCTCTATTTAAATAACTTAGTTTCACTAATTCATTTAAGTGTGTGTGTGTGCATAAAAGAATAATTTCATTTATATTAACTTTTATACATGCTTTAGGTCTTCATTCATCAAATCACACACCTTACATGCTTCACATAATCATGTACTTCATTTAGACGTAATCTAAGTCAAACATGCAAGTCAAGATTCATAATACACAACACACGAACCATCATCATTATCATTTCATTTCACATATTAGGCCTTCAAAGACACACTTACATTACATACTAAGTATAATAAATATATTAAGTAAACAGCGCCACCGTGAAGGTGGACCATACCACTCATGAGCATTGCATTATTAAAGCTTGAACAACATAAACAACTTACCCTTTAATCCTAGGTTCCATCACCTATAGCATTTTACTCAATAATTCATCAAAAATAAGACCTTAGGGCAGTATCTAAACATCCATAACAATATCAGTAGAGAAAACATGAATGACTTTAAAACTAAGCTCATCACAAAAAACATTCGAAACATCATTCTTAAGTCATTCAAAATTTTTCATGAAACACCCATATTAAGAGTTTAAGATAGAAGAATCTAGGTTTAGAAAAATTTATTGAAAATCCATTACAAAGGACTCGTTGAATGGAATAGAGTTAAAGGATGGATACCATAACTTATATACAAAAAATACAAACGATTTTGATGAAGAACTTGTCCACCAAAAGACCTCCTAGCTCTTGTTGTTTTCTACTTTCCAAAGAGACTTAAGAAAGAATTCGAAGGTAGAGGCTTTTCAGTTTTGGAAAAGAGGTATAAAATTGGGTCTTGGGGTTTGAAATAATTTAATATACCTAATAAAACCTAACAATAACTTCCTAGGTTCATAAAAGACTTAAGGCGAATTTACAAAACACCCCAAGACTTAGCAGAAAATTTACAACTTTTGGACAATCTCCATCGACGGACTAACCAACGGACCGTTTGTCAACAAACGTCCCGTTGGTGGGGTATCGTTGGAAACGACTTAGAATCCTTCATGGGAAGGATGTCCTGCGTTCCAGGTCCAATAGATACCCTATGGTCGATTGACCGTTGGTTGACCAACGGACTGTCCTTTGGGTCATCGTTTGGTCACTGTTTTGGCTGCTTCCGGCCATGAGGTGGGGTCATCTTCTAGGACTCCTCGTGTGTTCTAGGTTATCTCGTACACTGAATTTAAACACCACAATATAGTCTTCTAGGTATTGGGAATATCCCACACCAAGTTAAATTATAACGATTACGTAAAACTCACTCAAACACCTAAGGAATCAATAATACTATCTAAGGCATATCTTTCCAACGTCATGGACGTTGTTGAACGTTTGATCTCCAAACTTAAAAAAACATCACACACTGACTCAATACACTAATGTAAATCATTTTAAATTAAAATAACTCACAAAATAATCACAACGCTGTAGTTCACCTTAGTTTCTTTCACGGAATTACATTCTCCCCCACATAGAATAACATTCGTCCTCGAATGTCACAAAAACCTTAAGACAATCAATGACATCATTATAAACTCATAGCACATTATGATTATTCTCAAAACACTAAACATAAAAGTATTAACTAGCAAGGAGGACCATTTTAAATTTATACACACTAGAAGCATAGGCAACTTTTGCATCAACTTCGCAATTTCAAAACTCATCCTTCTCTTTCTGTTATAGAGGACATATATTTTACAACATTAAACATGATCATATACAATAATTTTTTATAAATTGAAACATCAATGAATAAAAAATAATTTTTTCAAAATTGACAAAACTTATAGTCAACACCACTGTAAAAATGTCAAACATGCAAGTTTTTTTCTAAAATTCATTCTTTGAGCAATTCATCAAGATGGCATGATCATATGAAGTATAAAGCTTTATAAAATCATTTCATAACACAAAATCAACCATCATAGTAGTCAATACTTACTTGGACTATTAACTCTTGATTAGTTAACCTTCCTAGCTCCCATCACATAGAGAGGGTTGTTCTTTGGAGCAGTAGGATCTAGGGAAGCTTGATATACCTCTTACCCTCTTTCATTGATGATACGGAATTACCTCATCTTGTGGAACGTATTACCACAACAAAAACAAACATCCGTTCCGGAAAGACACATATACACATGTTTCTTTCAACAAATAGTACAACTAGTCCTCTAAAAAGTGTGGCCACTACCTTGGGAAAGTTGGTTTGGAGCCCCATCCTTGTTTCCCATGTAAGAATCTTTGGGATAGAACCTCTTCATAGGTTTTTGCTGACTAGAATAATCCATCCTAGGAATCTTACCCTCTAGCCTTATATCCCTAGTTTTGGAATCCTCAATTTATTACGCAAACACCATGATCCTAGAGATATCCATGTCATTAATGAGCATTGCCGTACGGTACTCTTTTTCCACAAAGATACACTCTCCCAATACAAATTTGTTCATCCTAGCACTAGGGTTTTGTAACATTTTTGGGGTATACTTAGTGTGTTGGGTTTATTTGAGATATTAATCTTGCACACTCATTCCCCCTCGACAAAGGTTCATAAATTGAACCATCTTCATTTCCGTCCGCTCTAAAGAAAAGAACATATCTAGGAATTCCTCTTTGAATTACTACCAATCAACCGGACTACTTTCTAAGGGTATCTTACCCCTCCATTACTCAAGCCACACTTGAGCCACATCTTTAAGTTGGTAAGAGGCTAACTCCTCTTTCTCCCTAGGGGTCTCACCTATACCATCTACCACTTTGACCAACTTTTCTATGAAACTTTCTTGATCTTCATCCAGCTTAATTCCATGAAAAGTGGGAGGGTTCATCCACATGAAATCTCGAATTCCAACAGCAGGATTACTAGTATAAGGTTGAGGATCAACAAATTCGTTATCTTGAGCAACAAAGTGATTATTAAAAACTGAGATTGAGCTGTCACGAGTAGGGTAAGATCCCTCAACACCGCATAAGTACTATTCCCCTCAACAAAAGGTGCTTGAGGCATAGGGGGCATTTGAGGCCTAGAGACTCTTGAGATTTCAATGGCATTTGAGATTCTGGAGGTTTCGGTGGCACTTGAGTTTTTTGAAGGGGAACCTCCTCATTCTCTCTTTCTAGGCCAACAATAGGAAATTTGACAACATGGGAAGGGATCGTCTCTTTAGCAACACCTCCCTCTTCCCGTTTAGCGGTTAATCTCTTCATATTCATGTCCTATAAACACAAAGAGATGATGTTAAGAAAATATACCTTATATGACTCCACTCTAAGGGACAAAATTAGAATAGACAAGAAATTGAAACTTCTATCATGTTATATCCTTCCGTCCATAACAACATACGTAAAGAAAAGCTCAAAGACTACAAAACCATGATCATTTAACCCAATTCTTATGCCAGCATTTGATGAAAATCTTTAACATGTTTTCGTTGATGTTTTGACCTTACAACAACAAAATAACATTAGAAACATAATCATTAAGTCATTCAAAACGTTTTCATGCAAAACCCTCATTTAGAGTTTAAGATAGAAGAATATAGGTTTGGAAAAAAATTTTTAAAATCCATTGAAAAGGACTACTTGAATGGAAGAGAGTTTAAGGATGGATACCATACCTTAAATAATATAAATACCAACGATTTTGATTGATAACATGGCCACCAACAGACCTCCTAGCTTTTGTTGTCTTCTACTTTCTAAAGAGACTTGAGAGTGAATTCTAAGGGAGAGTGGTTTTTGGTTTTGGGAAAAGAGGTATAAAATTGGGTCTTAGGGTTTGAAATAATTAAATATATGTAATAAACCCTAACAATAATTTCCTAGGTTCATGAAAGACTTAAGATGAATTTACCAAACACCCCAAGACATAGAAGAAAATTTACACCTTTTGTACAGTTTCCATCAATGGACCGACCAATGGACCATTTATCAGCCAACATCCCATTGGTGGGGTATCGTTTGAAACGACTTAGACTCCTTCAAGGGAAAGAAGTTATGCCTTTACAGGTCCAATAGATGTTGTATTGTCGATTTCCCGTTTGTTGACCAACGGACCGTCCTTTGGGTCATCATTTGGTCACTGTTTTAGTTGCTTCATGCTATGGGGTGGCTCCTCTTCTAGGGCCCCTCGTGGGTTCTAGGGGTGCTCGTACACGAACGTTAAACACCTAAATATAGTCGTATAGGTCTTATTCATATCCCACGCCAATTTCAATAAACACGAACACGTAAAACTCACTCAAACACCTCAAGACACAATAACACTATATAAGGCATATCTTCCGAACGTCATGGACGTTCTTGAATGTTTACCTACAAACTTAAAAAAACTTCACAAGCTGCCTCAGTACACTAATTTAATCATTTTAACTTAAAATTTACTCACAAAACAATCACGACGCTGTAGTTCACCTTAGTTCCTTTTAGGGCATTACATTCTCCCCCATTAAGAATACAATTCGTCCTCGAATGTCACTAAAACCTTAAGACCATAAATGAATTTATTATAAACTCATAACACATTACCATATTCTAAACACATTAAACATCATAGCATCAACTAGCAAGGAGGACCATTCCACATTTTCACACTCTAGCATAATAGGCAACTTTTGCATAAACTTCACAATATCAAAACTCATCCTTATCTTTCTTTTGTGGAGGATCTAACTTTTATAACTTTAAACATGATCATATAAAGCACTTTTTAACACATTGAAACTTCAATCAAAGAAAAACTAAATTTTTTCAAAATTCACTAAATTTATAGTGAAAACCACTGTAAAAATGTCAAACATGAAATTTTTTTCGAAAATTCATTCTTTGTGAAATTCATCAAGATATCATGATCATATGAAGTGTAAAAATATATAAAATAATTTCATAACACAATATAAACAATCAAAAGATTCAATACTTGCTGGGACTATTAATTCTGGATTAGTAAACCTTCCTAGCTCCCATCACATAGAAAGGGTTCTTCTTTGGAGCATTAGGATCTAAGGAAGTTTGATTTACATCTTTCCTCTTGCATTGATGATAGGGAAGTCCCCCATTTTTTGTTCCCTCTTACCACAATAAAAACAAACATCTGCACCGGAAAGACAACTATACACATGTTGCTTTCTAGAAGTAGCACACCTAGTCCTCTCAAAAGTGTGGCCACTACCTTGGAAAAGTTGGTTTGGAGCCCCATCCTTTTTTCCCATGGAAGAATCTAGGTGATAGAACCTCTTAATAGGTTTGGACTCCTAAATTTTTTGTGTATACACCATGAGCCTAGAGATATCCGTGTCGTTAATAAGCGTTGTCGTACTACACTATTTTTCCACAAAGATAGACTCTCCCATCAGAAATTTGTTCATCCTATCAATAGGGTCTTGTACCATTGTTGGGGAATACTTAGAAAATTTGGTTAATTTGAGTGAATACTCTTGCACACTCATTCCCCCTAGACAAAGGTTCATGAATTTAACCATTTTCATTTCCCTCAACTCTAAGGGAAAGAAAATATCTAGGAAAGCCTCTTTGAATTCATCCCAATAAACTGGACTACTTTCTAAGGGTCTCTCACCCCTCCATTGCTCAAACCACACTTGAGCCACATCTTTGTGTTGTTAATAGGCTAACTACTCTTTCTCCCAAAGGGTCTCACCCATATCATCTACTACTTTGAACACCTCACCTATGAAACTTTGTGGATCTTCATCCACCTTAATGCCATGAAAAGTGGGAGGGTTCATCCTCATGAAATTCACAATTCAAAAAGTTGGAGTACTAGTATTAGGTTGAGGTTAAACTACTTTGTTAGCTTCAGCAACAAAGTGATTATTTCCAACATGAGCTTGAGCCGTCATGAGTAGGGTTAAATTCATTATGACCGCCGTTAACTCTGCATTAGTCAAATTCCCCTCAACAATAGGTGCTTGAGGCATAGGGGAATTTTAGGCACTAAAGGCTCTTGAAGTTCCATTGGCACTTTAGATTCTAGAGGTTTTGGTGGCACTTGAGGTTTTGAAGGGGAACCTTCTTATTCTCTTTCTCTAGGCCAACCATAGGAACTTGGACAACACGGGAAGGGACCATCTCTTTAGATACACCTCCCTCCTCCTTTCTAGCGGTTGATTTCTTTGTATTTTTTGTGAAATAAACACAAAGAGAAGAGGTTGAGAAAAGACACCTTATATGACTCCACTCTGAGGGACGACATTAGAATAGAGAAGAAATTGAAACTTTTATCATCTTATATCCTTTTGTCGATGGATATGTCGTGACTCGCACCAATGACCAAGATACTACTAGATGTGGCTTCTATGACTTTTAGACCCTAAATTATTTCCCATCACCTTATGCTCTGATATCAAGTATATCACAACCTGAAATTACCCTATAGAATATTGGGACAACTCTTGAGTCATGACTGGGTGTACATAACATCTTTAGGGTATCGTAGAAGCCCTTTAACTATTGTTCATTACATAACACATGAAAAGTAGTGCGGAATTTAAAAGTTTTCACGAATAAATTAATAAAAGAAAATCATCCATAAAATACTTAGATAATATCATCTCAGAAACCAACTTATGACACGACAAAAAATCTTAGGGACTCGGCCCTTTTCATCGAAAGAAATTACGTAATAAGTCTTAATAATAAAACTAGGAAACATTGACTTTTTCCTCAAATATGTGAGGACATACCGAATTGTGAGAGAGTAGATATCCCGATCTTCACCTTTAAATGTTCAAAATCATCCAACCTATACCTTAAAATCACGAAATAGTATTGAAAAATTATTATTACGTCATTCAAAACGTTTTCATGCATTACCCATATTTAGAGTTGATGATATAAGAAACTCGATTTGAAAACCTTTTTTGAAAATCCATTAGAAGGGACTCCTTCAACGGAACAGATTTCAAGTAGGATACCATACCTTATTTAAGAGAAATCCAAAATATTTAAACGAAGAACTTTATCTTCTACTTTCAAAAGAGCTTTGACAGAGAATTCTAAGGGAGGGGGGTTTCTGGTTTTGGGAAAAGAGGTCCAAAATTAGGTATTAGGGTTTGAAATACTTTTATATACCTAATATCCCTAAAAATTACTTCCAAGGTTCATAAAATACTTGGGTTTAATTTACCAAACACCCCAAGACTTGTTAGAAAATTTACTGCTTTTGGACAGTCTCCAACGACGGACCAACCAACGGACCATTATCAATCAACAAAAAGTTTTTGGGGTCTAGTTGGTTAAAACTTATCCTCTATAAAAGGAAAGGATGTCCTGCCTTGCAAGTACAATGGATACCCTATGGTCGACGGACCATTGGTTGACCTATGATATGAACAAAATAAGTTATGACTAAGGTGGTAGTAATGGATAGAGTCATTATGTTATGCTACGAAATATGTGTCCTTATGTCTTGTTATTAATGAAAGTGTTATGAATTTGTATGAATGTTATGCATAGTCTAGGGTGACTTCTTAGGTACACTTAGTGGAAGTAGAATTATTAGATGCTACCTACAAATTGCATGAGTGTGACTTAGGAGTTGTCTTAGTTGATGGCTATTATGTGATGTTTATTTAAATGAGATGTATATGACATATGAATATATGTTTCTTTGTTATGAATCATATTATGAAAGACTATTGTATGGTGACCTCAATATGATACATTGTACTAAGCACACTTGTGGGTTACTTAAGGAAAGAATTAAGATAAAATAGAGGTAATGTATGGTACATATTGAATAAGTAAGTATGATAAATGACTTTATGAGATGATATGAGTAGTATAAATGCCTCAATTATGTATGGATACTACTTTGAGTTTACATGTTCCTATGTTCATGAAGTTTACTAAAAAGACATGTTGCATAATTTCAAACCAAATGTCCTTTTTAAATGCATGTTTTTGCATGGTTGTCCTACATAGTGCATTTTTGTACTAATACCATTCTTCTTCATCTTTTTTACATAGAGTGTAGGTGATGATGGATAGTCTCCTAAAAGAAGAGATTGGATTGACCTCCCAAGATCAAGTAAAGAGGCCCTTATGATTCAACGGTTGCCTATGTAATGATGTTTCTTTAACTTTATGTAATTGCATAGATTTATATTTTATGTTGCAACGGTCTTGTCCCTATTACATAGAATCTAACTATGTAATATGAATTTTTTATTTATTTGAGATGTTTTTTCTAGCATATCATGTTCTATGAAAAGTTTTTAATTTTCTGCTATTTTTGCGATTATGCAATAAAAGATGTCTAAGGGATTTTGTTAGACCTTCGAGAGGTCGACGACGCCATGTGGAAAATTGACGATACCTAACTCCTTGGTTATACCGGAGGGTCGTTAAAAAATTGGTATTAGAGCATAAGGTTTTTAGGTTTTGTCCTTAGGTTTCAAAGTCTCATATTGGCACATCTAGTAGAGTGTCTATCATCTGTAGTGAGTCGCGACACATCAATTAGGGAGATACTATAAGACAATAGAGTTTCCTTACTTCACTATTCTCATATCGTGCCATATAATTTAAGTCTATATAGTCTCTCTCTTATGTTTCCTTGTTCTGTTGTCTGTTAGATGTGATAGCTTGCATTGGGATAATGCGCAATTCTTGAGGGAGAAAAATGTGAATTTTAATGCTTACCCATGTATTATGGTTAAATAAGTATATAAGAAGGTGAATTTAGTATATGTGGATGTGGTTCTATTTAAGGCTAAAGGTGGCTTATAGTGAAAGAGATGTTATATTGTAAAGTTATAAGGTATATTTATAGTTTGTTATTAGTTTTTATGCTTAAATAGATTTCCCCATGTAATGATAGGATTCCTTATTATTATGTAGGATTGTAGAATGATGTTATGATATAGGTTTGAAAAGTCTAGGAGAATGTTGTAAATAATGAGAAAGATGAATATTTCCTTGTATATGGAAAATGCTTCATAGTTGTCCTTTTTTGTGGATTTGAATCTTTTGTATAGACTTGCTCTTATGAAGTGGAGATGGTGTGTGGAGCCTTTGAAGGTGATTTTCACGCATGGAAGTGATATACCGTGGTTTCATGGTATTATTAATACTTTTTTCCTTAAGTTTAGTGTGTGCAAAAGACTTTTTGTGCTAGTTTTTATATAAGATTCTCTTTGTTTGCAGGAAATCTGTCCAAAGTTGAATGCGGAGATTGAGCGAAGAAATGCAGAAGACACCACCTATGGAGCATATGACGGTCCGTCGTGCTTGCGACGGTCCGTAGGTGGCAGCGTAGTAATGCTGTTGAAGAAAGATGGGGAAGTCTGATAAAGTGTGGGGTTATGAAGCTTGTGATAGTCCGTCGTGGCTATGACTGTCCGTCCTGCAGGTTCATCGTGAAGTTCAGAGATGTGATCCCAGTACCCACATTCCAAGAGTTAAAGTGTTTTAGAACGAAGACCCTCGACGGACCGTTGTGCCTATGATGGTCCATCATACGTGACGTCGAGGGGAATGAAGAGAGCAGCATAAGAAATTTTACAAGTATGGGACGATGGAGTCCATGACGGTTCGCCGCGAGGTCCGTCGACCTAGTAGCGTTTTGGCAGATTTCCAGCAATTAGAATCCCTGTTTAATTAGGTTTTTGTTTTTATATAAATAGTTCGAAAAACCTCGTTTTTGATGTTAGACTCCGTAATGTTAGACACCAGATAGTTAGACTCTTACATTGTTAAACTCCGTATTTGTAAACAATGTATTGTGAGATTCTTGATAATTATTAGACTTTTTGTGAGATTATTAATTACTTTGAGATTCTTGCAAGTGATTTTTGGAGATTAATTAAGAAAACTTTTGGATTTTACTCTTTCTCATTGAAGTAAGTACATGAATTCTTATCTACTATATTTGAATATTGTGTTTATGCCTATGAGTAACTAAACTCCATAACTAGGGTTGTGGGAACCATAGGCAAATAATGAGATAAACCCTAACTAAAATAACATTTCTAGAAAAGTGTCTTACATGTATTAATAATTCTTTCGATTAGAAGTCCTTTACACGGTTGGCCAATGTTAGAACTCGCCTTAATGCTACTTGCCGGACCAAGGAGTTAGATAATAGGAAAAGAATTATTAACATAGATTTAGTGAATACTATATAATAGGCTAGTATTGATTGGTATGAGGCAATAAATTAGTCAAATATCGAATACGATGCTTAATATGATGTAAGGATAAGTGTTAGGATAGCAACACACGTAGCCGGATCAAGGTGCGGAGTGAGATTTTCTAGATGCCGGACCAAGGATTTAGAAATACATAACTTATCACTTTGCATGCAAGATACTAGGAAAGAATTGTTATAGTTAGAATAATCAAGTTATGAACCTGTGGGGAACACGTAAACCCTAGTTACATTGATTAATTGATTAAAATCGAACATTCAAAGTTGTTAAGTGTCTCTGTCAAGTTTGTTAATTAATTTTACTCATTTTGAAATAGAAACCCCCCTTTATTGTTTTTACTTTCCAAGGAAGTCATTGAACAAACAATAGTAATAACTGGTTGAAGTTAAGTCTAGAATATTTTCTTGTGGGAATCATCCGAACCTCACTAGTGGGGTTATTTACTTGACACGACCGCTTTACTTCTTATCTGAGAAGTAAGTTTCAGCGTAGCAAATTTTGGAGCTATTGTCGGGCACAGAAAAGATAAATGCATTCAACTACTTTGCTAAACAACCGCCTCCTAATGATGACTGCTATTATGCGGAGGACACTTATGCAGTAAATGAGTAGACGGGGGGTTTCCAACCAAGCGCCTAAGGCTCAAATCAGGATAATTGGCGCCAAGGTCAAGGGAACCAAGGTCAGAACTATGGTAACTACATCCGTGAGGGTCATTATGTACGATATGGAAACTACAACCGCGAGATCAACTTTAACAGGGGTAACTATGCTAATAGAAATGACAGGATTGGGCCCTATGTCCCTCCTCAAAATCGTGAAGTTACTCCTAGTGATGGTGGAGACTGTATGGAGCGATGTCCCTCTCCTAAGGGTCTCCATATTTTTTGTCAAGTGTCCTACGACGGACATCTACGACAGACCATCGTACCTGTGACGGTCCATCCTACACATACCTACATGCTAGTCAGAGACTCTCCTTTAGTGTTCTCTATATATACAAAGTCAAAGTAAAACATGACGGACCTCACGAAGGTCTGTCATTGTCACAACGAGCCGTCACCAGGCCCGTCATGTGTCACTGTTTCTACAACAATGACATACTATTTTCAATGTTTTATTTCGTATGGTTTCACTAGACTTGTTTGCCACAACTCGCTTTAATATTGATCCTTTGTAGGTACTATCTACTATGGCACCCAAGAAAGACCGAACCTACTCATGCGCACGATCAAAGTCATTCGCCCCGTCTTCCGGCATGGTCATCGGCTCTTATGATGAGCGTGACCATGAGTACGTTCCCCCTAGTCACCTCCACCCCTTCTCATGCTGCACGTGCTCCCAGAGCCACACCCAAAAAGGTGGCGTCCGGCGTAGTGACTGCCTCCCAGTCTGATGAGGAGCGCACACTGACCGGCACACCCTCTGGGTCAGCCACAAATGAGGAAGAAGCATCTGTCTCCTTAGGAGTATCATGGTCCGAGGAAGCCTCTGTCTCTGCTGAGGATACCGGACCCGCCACCGATGCAGCATCGGCCTTGTCTGATGAGGCTCACAGTCCAGACTCTACATCTGGCTCACCAGCTCAGGTCCCCAACCCAGCCACTGACCAGCCCAATCGGTGGTGTGTCGACGGGCAGTTTCAAGTCTACTCTGACACCAAGTTCCTAACTGATGAAGGAGTGATGACTCGATCACTCAGTTTTGAGCGGCGGGTACTTATGGGAGTCTCCCGACGATGCCTGAGATCCACAACCTCTTCACCAAGCAACGCTTGGAGTGGACCGCACGTCCGTTGGGACGATACAACAATTAAATGGTCCGAGAGTTCTACGCATCCCACGTAGCGACTCTTCGATCACTGATCGATAGGCGGGCTTCCCCCGCTAAAAAGGCCCCACTAGATCAGGTCAAAGTCCAAGGTGCACAGGTTGACATTTTCCTGCCAGCCATCCGCCGGTTTCTATTCAGCGAGAGTGTTGATGCTACTTGGATTCCTCTCACTTCCGAGTTTGACTACCGCTGGCAGATAGTTAAGGATGGCCAGTTCTTGCGCGAGCCAGCACTGAGAGAGACCACCAAGAAGTGGATGGCACTGCACCTTTTTGTAGGTGGAGAGGGTGCCGATTGGGTGACTGAGCCGAAGGGGGCCTTCAAGAAGGCCAACCTCACGTTCACAGTAAAGTTCTTGTGGCTGATTGTCCGTCACTGCCTTTCCCCCACAGCTGGTGATAATATCGTTACCTTGGCTCGAGCAGTGTTGATGGCGGTGATGATAGCCGGATTCGAGGTGGACATCGGATAGCTTCTCCAGGCAGTCATGCATGAGAGGGCATTCAAGGTCACTACTACCTACTCTTTCCCGTGCCTGATCTTTGCCCTTTGCAGGTCCGCAGGTGTGCCCATATGGCACGTAGATCAGCTTAAGACCCCGCATGTCACTGTTGATGTTAGCCTCATCAGAGACGAGGCCAATGAGTTTGCTCCACGCAGAGGGCCCCGTCACGATCTGCCCTGACTTGCTGATGATCTTGTTGATACGTTAGCCCAAGCCCGCACAACTACACAGGCATCCACAGACACTACCCCGGTGGAGTCTATCCCGGGTAGTTACACAGCCCCAAGCTCCTCTCGCACAGCCCCTCTACCGGCACTTGTCCCGCTTGCATGGGTCCAATTACTAGAGGCGCAAATAGCCACTGTTCTGCATCATATCCAGTCATGGATGCAGAAGTCGATTACTAGGTCCGAAGAGTGCCTATAGAGGTAAATGGTGCAGTTTAAAGAGCGGAAGATCGCTGAGGTTAACCAGCACCAAGATGCCTTTGAGTTGAGAGTGCTAGCCCGACCAGCCCTTTTGGTGGATGTGTCAACTCTTCAGGCTCCAGTCAACATTCTTCGTGCAGACATCGACATAATCTTAGAGGCTAAGGTGTCGGAGCCAGATCAGAGCATCAGAGTTAGCGGCTGGGGCGTCTAGCTCCCGCACAGTAGATATAGCAAGAGGCACTACTAATGGTGCGGTTGTTGCTGAGGACACCACTGAGGGTGTCCAGATTGCAGACGACGTGGGTTCCGGGGAACCGGACCCACCAGGTTGCTAATCGATGGCACTTTGCGCCACAGGTTTGCTTCACCTACAACTCTAGTATTTAGATTTTTTTTTGCATTGGGGACAATTGCATGTTTTTTTGTTGGGGGTGAGGTAAATGGAAAGTGAGTGTTAGGGTGAAGTCTGAGTATCCCAACTCACTATCCTCTTTTGGGGTTTTCTTGCCTGTATTCTTTTTCCCCAAAAGAGTGATTACTTTTTCTGTTGAACCGGCATGTTTATATCTTTTATATATAGTTTAATTATGGAGCATGTTGGTTAAAATGATATCCCGATAAACTGGAAAATAATGCCTGACTAGGCATAGTAACTGATAATTGTGTGGCTCTAAGCATGAAATAGAGTTACACCATTGAATTACCCTAAGTCCTAAATTCGAACTAGGTGGCTAATAATCTGGTATAGTGATGAGATGTCAAGTTAGTGGTAGGAAATTTGAATAGTCCACTATTGGTATTGATCTAGAACTTGCCTGGTTTGTCCTACTAAATTTAAGCTGTAATAGACAATTAGGAAATGATCATAGTCCCTTATTCAATATAGCCCATTTCTAGCCTAAATAAAAGAAAACCAAATTAAATTTATCCTTCTTTGATCCAAATGATCTGAGCTTAAAATAGACCTTTGTTTTTCACCCCAACCGATCTTTTCTTGGAACAATGTGTTGGCCCTGGACCGTACTTGGACATGTGCACCTCAGCTTATGCCAAAAGCATAAGTTGAGGGTGGCTAATGGAGTAAATTATGGCCCTAACCCAACTTTGGGTATTGTGTACCTTGACTAATGGCAAACATATGAGTTTAGGGTGGTTATTATAAGGAATGCTCTGGAAAGTGGGGTTCAAAGAACAAAGAGAGAGCGAATAAAAGTAAAGTGACTCAAGAATTAGGTGAAAGAAAAGTAAAGAAAAGAAAATATACAAGTAATACAAGCAAGAAAAGAAGAGAGTCACTTACGCAAATGAAAAAAGAAGAGAAAATAGCAAGGTCAAAGAATATGAGAAACAGGACGAGATAAAATGATACACAGTGGAAGGTTTAGATTATATGTCAAGAAGGGAAAAAAGTCACTAAAGTATACCTAAAAATACCTTACCTGACCCCGAGCCTATGTTACTAGTTAAAAAAAAGTCGTATCGTGATCCTAAGGGTTGTATAGCAAAGTTAAGGTAGTGAAAATAAGGCAAAGCTTATGGCAATAGGTATGAATGAGTGTGACTTTGTTCTGAGAGTGAGTATTGAAAAGTATTCCTTATACTCAATCTGAAATTATTGTGTGAAAAAGGAGGATTTTGTTTAATGTGAGGACAGTAGTTGCAATTCCGGAATTGTTAGCACCTCGGTGAGAAATTGAAGAGGATAGGTGTTAATGCATGGTGAGTCTGTGTCATGTTTTGATCTCACATAATTCAAGCCTAATAGTGATATCATGCATAAATTTGATGAGATTAATCCGTATTGATAGCCAAATGATTGCAAAGGATAAAACATGGATACTATTCTACAAAGATTTTGCATTGAGTCATAGTACGTCTCTTGAGGACAAACAACGAATTTAAGTTCAGGTTGTTGGTATACCGTGGTTTCATGGTATTATTTATACTTTTTGCTTAAGCTTAGTGTGTCCAAAAGCCTTTTCTTGCTAGTTTTTATATAAGCTTCTCTTTGTTTGAAGGAAATCTGTCCAAAGTTGAATGCGGAGATTTTGAGCGAACAAATGCAGAAATGAACACCTACGAAGCTTATGACAGTCCGTCGTGCTCGCATCGGTCCGTAGGTGGCAGCGTAGTAAAGCTGCTGAAGGAAGATGGGGAAGTCTTACCAAGTGTGGGGTTACGAAGCTTGTGACGTTCCGTCGTGGCTATGACGGTTCGTCCTGCAGGTTCGTCGTGAAGTTCAGAGAAGTGATCCAGTACCCAGATTCCAAGAGTTGAAGTGTTTTGGAACGAAGACCCTCGACGAGCCGTTGTGCCTATGAAGGTTCGTCATACTTGCCGTCGAGGGAATTGAAGAGAGGAGCAGAAGAAATTGCACAAGTATGGGACGACGGAGTCCATGACAATACGTTTTGACCACGACTATCCGTCGACCCATCCGCGTTTTAACAGATTTCCATCAATTAGAATCCTTGTTTAATTAGGTTTTTGTTTTTTTATAAATAGTTCAAAAAACCTCATTTTTGAGGTTATACTCCCTATTGTTAGACACTAGATAGTTAGACTCTAACATTGTTAAACTCCAAATTGGTAAACAATGTATTGTGAGATTCTTGATAATGATTAGACTTTTTGTGAGATTATTAATTACTTTGAGATTCTTGCAAGTGATTTTCTGATATTAATCAATAAAATTTTTGGATTTTACTCTTTCTCATTGAAGTAAGTACATGAATACTTATCTACTATATTTGAATATTGTTTTTATGGTTATGAGTAACTAAACTCCATAACTAGGGTTGTGGGAACCATAGGCAAATAATGAGATAAACCCTAACTAAAATAACAATTCTAGAATAGTGTCTTGCATGTATTAATAATTCTTTCGATTATAATTCCTTTTAACGAATGACAAACGTTAGAACTCGCCATAATGGTACTTGCCGGACCAAGGAGGAAGATAATAGGAAAAGAATTTTTAACATTGATTTAGTGTATACTATCTAATAGGCTAGTATTATTGGTACGAGGTAATAACTTAGTCAAATAACGAATACGATGCTTAATATGAGGTAAGGATAAGGGTTAGGATAGCAACACACGTAGCCGGACCAAGGTGTAGAGTGAGATTTTTTAGATTCCGGACCAAGGATTTAGAAATACATACCTAATCACTTTGCATGCAAGATACTAGTAAAGAATTGTTATAGTTTGAATTGTCAAGTTATGAACCTGTGGGGAACACATAAACCCTAGTTACTTTGAGTAATTGATTAATATCCAACATTCAATGTTGTTAAGTGTCTCTGTCATGTTTGTTAATTAATTTTACTTATTTAGAAATAGAAACCCCCCTTTATTGTTTTTACTTTCCAAGGATGTCATTGACCAAACAATAGTAATAACAGGTTGAAGTTAAGTCTAGACTATTTTCCTCGTGGGAACAATCCAAACCTCACTTGTTGGGTTATTTACTTGACGAGACCACTTTACTTCTTATTTGAGAATTAAGTTTGAGCGTATCAAATTTTGGCGCCGTTGCCGGGGAATCTAGCTTTTAGATTAACTTGAACTTATTACTATAGTTTAGTTGATATTTTCTTGATTTTATTTCGTTTTATTGTTTTTGATTTCTTTTCAGAACTATTCTCCTTGTAAGACAAATACACGGAGAGGAAGAGAACCCTTGTTTCCCTACGATCAAGAGTTAGAGCGTACATTGCATAAAATGAATCGAAACTTGGGAATAAATGATGATGATACGTACAAAAACATCCCAGCTCTTGTTGATGTTCATGGTTAGATGTTACCCGATGCTCTTGGTGAACATCAACAAAGGGGACAATATCCCGTTCCACGGCCCCATGCATACTACAGAGGGCATGATAACATAGCAGACTGGGATGGGCCACTTCTCTTGCCCCCACTACCAACAGGCCACACTTTTGTGGTAACTAGTAGCCTCATGCAAATGCTCACTGCAAGAGGTTTATTTTTAGGGCTACCTTCTGAGGATCCACATGTCCATATAACTAAGGTAAAAGCAGTGTGTAAAAGTTGTGTAGGGAGGCCTGATTTGGATTTAGATTTAATAGGTCTCAGAGTGATTCCTCTCTCACTAACGAGAGAGGCTGCTATATTGTTCAGTGAGCTCCCATACAATTTAATCTTCACTTGTAACCAATTAAGAGATGTCTTGCTAGCACGCTACTACCCGGTCTTCAAGAAACTAAACCACAAAGACAGAGTGAACAACTTTGTGGCACAACCAGGAGAGTCAAGTAGTAGTTCTTGGGATAGATTCACCGTATAGATGATGAGTCACTGAAGGAATACTTCTATCGGAGAAAGGATGATAACAATAAAGCGGTGTTGGACAATATAGTAGGTTGATCTTATTGGGAGTGTCCTTATGCTGAGATCGCAGAAAAATTAGATAAAATCTCCCAGATTAACAAAGCTTGGAGTACTAGAAAGTCTGATACAGGGAGAAAAACCTTCACAGTGCGGTCCACTCACAACCCAGCCACAGATGAGATTCGGGAAGAAATGACTTTGATGAGAACTGAGCTTGGGTTTGTATTAAAACATGTCACAGGGGGTACAGAAAAGATAAATGCAGTCAACTACTATGCTAAACCACCACCTCCTAATGATGAGTTCTATTATGCGGAGGACACTTATGCAGTAAATGAGTAGACGGGGAGTTTCGGACCAAGGTCGGAACTGTGGTAACTACAACTGTAAGGGTCATTATGTCCGAGATGGAAACTACAACCGCGACAACAACTTTAATAGGGGTAACTAAGCTAATAGAAACGACAGGAATGGGCCCTGTGTCCCTCCTCAAAATTGTGAAGATACTCCTAGGGCTGGTGGAGACAATATATGTTACACAAAATGATGAGGAGGTTCGACACTAGTGATGAACACATTAAAGAGTTGAGGTGTGATTTAGCTAGTATTGGGATAAAAGTTGATACACATGCAATTTCGATTAGACAGATCTATTGCAAGTAGCCAAATTATCTGGGACTATGAACACAGGGCAACCGGGCGCTCTTCCTAGCAACACTGTCCAAAATAAAAAGAATGATGCACACTGTATGGCAATCACTACTCGGGGTGGTAGGCAAACCATTAACCTACCTATGCCATCCACTGAGGAAAATGTGAGAAAACATAATGATAATGTGGTAAAGGGTAGTGGTGAAGCAGAGGAAAATAATGCAAAACATGCAGAAGTATCTATCAAGGTAATTCCAATTACTAGGACTCCACCACCCAGCCCTTAGAGATTATTGAAAAGGACCAAGGATGGTAAATACCGGCGTTTCATAAAAATGTTGAAGCAGCTTTCTATCAGTGTTCTTTTGGGAGAAGCTCTAGAACAAATGCCCGGTTATGCCAAGTTTATGAAAGATCTGGTCACCAAGAAAAGATCAGTCACTTTCGATTTTGAAGTGCATATTATTCTTAGGAGGCCATTCCTTGCTTCAGGTAGAGCATTAGTTGATATGGAGAAGGTACAGATGACATTTCGGTTGAATAATGAAGAAACGACCTTCAACATTTGTAGGACCATTAGGCAGAGTTTTGAGCTCCAATCGATATCTCCCATATCCCACAAAGACAAGATGAAGAAGCAGACTGAACAGAAAAATGCAAAACAAGAGTTTATGGTTGGGGATTTGGTACTTGTAGACAGTTCTGGGGTGCCTTGTCTTCCGGTCAAGCTCAAGTTCGAATAGTCTTGACCTTACCTTATTACTCAAGTATTCCCTTATGGAGGAGTTGAGTCAATAGCCATGGAGGGAGTGCGGTTTAAGAGGAATATAGATATAATAAAACTCTATTTTAAGCATAATTCATCGAGGAGTGAAGTGATAGAGGCATACAATCTTGATGAAGTCTTAGTAATCAAGGGTCTCCAATCGTGCCGCGACATTAAATCAGGCGCTTGTTGGGAGGCAACCCAAATACTTAGAGTCTTTTTAGTAATAGTAGAATTCTTCTACAAATGGGATTTTAAATTTGCATGCACATCACCAGGAAATTCTGCAAAAAATTTCTCTATAGCAGTCACTGACGGACACATCGACGGACCGTTGTGCCTGCGACGGACCGTCGTATGCATCCATCGTACCAGGTATGTTTTTCAATTATTATGAAACTAGGGCACACACGACGGAACCAACGATGGGTCGTCTTAACTGCAATGGACCGTCGTCGAGGAACCGTCGCGTGATTATTGAGTTATACACGACCCAACCTGGCTGGACCCTTTTTTCAAAATCAGACCGTTTAAACCCCCCCAACCCCTCATTTCACCCGGATCCTTCATTATTCCTCTAATCTCCCCTCTCTTTTCAACTTCCACATTACCTCCCACCGATCATTGTCCCCTAAATTTCTCCAACGCCCTAGAGTTCTCATCTACCAGTAAGAGCTGCTGTTGTGGGTGTCTACTTTGCAAACTGAGTAATTGTCCATTTGCTTTTTCTCCATTTCTAAGGTATGTGTCTCTAAATTTATACTCATTTATCTTGCCTTTTTGTTTGCTTGTTAGTATTAAGCTTAGTTCCTCGTCGTATGTTGTTTACTTTTGATGATTCTGTCTAACCTAGGTTACAAATTTTCGAAATTGCCATGTTTACAACCCTAGACATACGTACTTTTGCATTGCTAGTTTCCTACATAGTTGGGTTAGACACATGTAGGTCAAAAACACTACAAGGTTGATATGGGTTCATCGGGGATGCTTAGGGTACCCTAAGTTCAGTAACTCTTATTCAGAACGAGACCCCGATGATGGACCGTCGTAGGGTCCGTTGCAAAAGCCCTAGCACCCTGTCCCAACAGACACATGTGATGAACCGTAGTACTGCAGAACCGTTCTGGTTGTCAGAGACCCTATTTCTAAGGGTCTCTCATTTTTTTTACAAGTGTCCTTCAATTGACACATATGAAGGACCGTTGTATCCACGACGGCCATCCTGCATGACCATGATGACGGTCAGAGACCCCTCTCCTAAGGGTCTCCATATTTTTTCTCAAGTATCCTACGACGGACATCTACGACGGATCGTCGTACCTGTGACGTTCCGTCCTTCACATATCGTCATGCTAGTCAGAAACTCTCCTTCAGTGTTCTCTATATATTCATAGTCCATGTAAAACACGACGGACCTCACGGTAAGGTCATAGTCATGCCGAGCCGTCACCAGGCCCATCTTGTGTCACTGTTTCTACAGCAATGACATACTATTTTCAATGTTTTATTTCATATGGTTTCGCTTTTCTTGTTTTCCACTACTCGTACTAATATTGATCCTTTGCAGGTACTATCTTCTATGGCACCCAAGAAAGACCGAATCTACGCACGTTTTGATCAAAGTCTATCGCCCCGTCTTCGCACATGGTCATCGGCTCCGATGATGAGCGTGACCCTGAGTACGTGCCCCTAGGCACCTCTACCCCTTCCCGTGCTGCACGTACTCCTAGAGCCATGCCTAAAAAGGTGGCATCCGGCGTGTCACTGCCTCCTAGTCTGATGAGGAGCACACACTGACCGGCACAACCTCTAAGTAAGCCACAAATGAGAAAGGAGCGTCTGGCTCCTTAGGAGTATCATGGTCCGAGGAAGCCTCTTGCTCTGCAGAGGTTCCTGCACCCGCCACCGCTGTAGCGTCGTCCTCATCTGATGTGGCTGACAGTTCAGACTCAACATCCGGCTCACTAGTTCAGGTCCCCAACCCAACCGCTGACTAGCCCAACCGGTGGTGTGTAGACGGGCAGGTACAAGTCTACTCCGACGCCAAGTTCCTGACTAATAAAGGAGTGATGACTCGAACACTCACTTTAGAGCGGCGGGTACTTACAGGGAGTCTCCCGATGATGCCTGAGATCCACAACCTCTTCACCAGGCATCGCTTGAAGTGGACAATACGTTTAGTGGGACGATACAGCAAAGAAAAGGTCCGAGGGTACTACGCATCCTACGTAGCGACTCTCCGATAACAAATCTTTAGGTGGGTTGCCCCCGCTAAACAGGCCCCACTGGAGCAGGTCCAAGTCTGGGGCGTACAAGTTTACATTTCCCTGCTAGTTATCCGCCGGTTTCTATACAGCGAGAGTGTTGATGCTACTCGGACCCCCCTCACTGCCGAGTATTGCTACCGCTGGAAGATATCTAAAGATGTCCAGTTCTTGCGCGAGCCATCAGTGGGAGAGACCACCAAGAGGTTGATGGCTCGGCATCTTTCAGTAGATGGAGAGGGTGCCGATTGGGTGACTTAGCCGAAAGGGGGCCATCAGGAAGGCCAACCTCACATTCACAGCAAAGTTCTTGTGGCTTCTTGTCCGTCACTGCCTTTCCGCCACAGCTCCTGATAATATCGTTACCTACGATCAAGTAGTGTTGATGGCAGTGATAATAGCTGGATTTGAGGTGGACTTCACATGGATTCTCCAGGCAGTCATGCACTAGAGGGCATTCAACGTCAGTACTTCCTACCCTTTCCCGTGCATGATCTTTGCCCTTTGCAGGTCCGCAGATGTGCCCGTATGACACGTAGATCAGCTTAAGACCCCGCAGGGGACTATTGACGTCGGCTTCATCAGAGCGATGCCAATGAGTTAGCTCCACGTAGAGGGCCCCGTCAAGAGCTGCCCCCACTTGCTGATGATCTTGCTAATACGGTAGCCCAGGCCCACACAGCTATACAGGCGTCCACTGACACTAGCCCGATCGAGTCTATCTCAGGTAGTAGCACAGCCCCAAGCTCCTCCCGTCCTGCTTGCAAGGGTCCAAAAACTAGAGGCGCAAATGGCCACTCTTCTGCATTATATCTAGACGTGGATACAGAAGTCAATTACTGAGTCCGAAGAGTGCCTAGAGAGGAAAATGGTGCAGTTTACAGAGCGGAAGATCGCTGAGGTTAACCATCGCCAAGATGCCTTTAAGTTGAGAGTGCTAGCACGACCAGCCCTTCCGGTGGATGTGTCTACTCTTCAGGCTGCAGTCGATAGTCTTCGTGCAGACATCGACACAATCTTTAAGCGCTAAGGTGTCGGAGTCTGAGGCCCCTTTTGTCGAGCCTGTTGAGGACAGCGTGTTGGTGGCCCTTTTTGCTACTTCAGAAATTCCACCACCTCCCCCTCGAGAGAGTGCCAAAAGGCGTAAAGGACGAGCAGAGGACGTGGCGCGAGCAAGGAAGAAGGAGCACCGAGAGATGGAGGCTGCGCGGAGAGCCTCACTTACTGAGGAGGCGGCGCACCAGATGAGAGCATCAGAGTTAGTGGTTGGGGCGTCTAGCTCCCGCACTGTAGATATAGAAGGAGGCACTACTGTTGGTGTGGTTGGGGCGTCTAATCGACAACACTTTACGCAACAGGTTTGCTTCACCTACCACTCTAGTATTTAGATTTTTTATGCATTGGGGACAATTGATTTTTTTTTGTTGGGGGTGAGGTAAATGGAAAGTGAGTGTTAGGGTGAAGTCTTAGTAGCCCAACTCACTATCCTCTTTTGGGGTTTTCTTGCCTGTGTTCTTTTTCCCTAAAAGACTGATTACTTTTTCTGTTGAACCAGCATGTTTATATTTTTTGTACATAGTTTAATTCTGGAGCATGATGGCTAAAATGATATCTTGATAAACTGGAAAATAATACATGACTAGGAAAAGTAACTTATAATTGTATGAATCTAAGCATGAAATAGAGTTACACCATTGCATTACCTTAAGTCATAAATTAGAACTAGGTTGATGATAATCTGGTATAGTGATGAGATGTCAAGTGAGTGTGAAGAAATTTCAATATTCCACTATTTGTATTGAGCAAGAACATGCCTGGTTAGTCCTACTAAAAGTAAGTTTTAATAGACAATTAGGAAAGGATCATAGGACCTTATTCAATATAGCCAATTTCTAGCCTAAATAAAAGAAAACCAAATGAAATTTATCCTTCTTTGATCCAAATTATCTGAGCCTAAAATAGACCTTTCTTTTTCACCCCAACTGATCTTTTGGTGAACAAAGTGTTGGCCCTTGTCCCTCCTTGGACATGTGCACCTCAGCTTACGCAAAAAGAATAAGTTGAGGGTGCCTAATGTAGTAAAATATGGCCCTCACCCTTCTTTTGGTATCGTGTACCTTAACTCATGGCAAAGCCATGAGTTGAGGGTGGCTATTATGAGGAATGCTCCGGAAAGTGGGATTGAAAGAACAAAGAGGGAGAAAGAGCAAAAGTAAAGTGACTCAAGATTTAGTTAAAAGAAAAGTAAAGAAAAAGAAAAATATACAAGAAATAAAAGCAAGAAAAGAAGAGAGTCACTTACACAAATGGAGAAAGAAGAGAAAATAGCAAGGTGAAAGAATATAAGAAACTGGCGAGATAAAATGATAGACAGTGGAAGGTTTAGCCGATATGTCAAGGAGGACAAAAAGTCACTAAAGTATACCTAAATATACCTTACCTGACCCTGAGCCTATGTTACTAGCTAAAAAAAAGTCCTATCATGATCCTAAGGGTTGTATAGCGAACTTATGGCAGTGAAAATAAGGGCAATCTTATGGCAATAGTTATGAATGAGTCTGACTTTGTTCTGAGAGTGAGTGTTGAAAAGTAATCCTTTTACTCAAACTGAAATCATTGTGTGAAAAAGGAGGATTTTGTTTTAAATTTAGGACACTAGTTGCAATACTGGAATTGTTAGCACCTCGGTGAGAAATTGAAGAGGGTAGGTGTTAGTGCATGGTGAGTCTATGTCATGTTCTGATCCCACATTATTCAAGCCTAATAGTGATATCATGCATAGATTTGATGAGATTAATTGGGATTGATAGCCAAAAGATTGCAAAGGATAAAACATGGAAACTATTGTACAAAGATTTTGTATTGAGTCATAGTGCGTCGCATTAGGACAAACAACGAATTTATGTTTAGGGTGTTGATATACCGTGGTTTCACGGTATTATTAATAATTGTTTCATTAATTTTAGTGTGTCCAAAAGCCTTGTTGTGCTAGTTTTTATATAAGTTTCTCTTTGTTTGTAGGAAATCTATCCAAAGTTGAATGCAGAGATTTTGAGCGAAGAAATGCAGAAGAGACCACCTACGGAGCTTATCACGGTCCGTCGTGCTCGCGACTGTCCATAGGTGGCAGCGTAGTAAAGCTGTTGAAGGAAGATGGGGAAGTCTTACCAAGTATGGGGTTACGAAGCTTGTGACGATTCGTCGTGGCTATGACGGTCCGTCCTGCAGGTTCGTCGTGAAGTTCAGAGAAGTGATCCCACTACCGAGATTCCAAAAGTTGAAGTGTTTTGGAACGAAGACCCTCGAGGGACCGTTGTGCCTATGACGGTCCGTCATACTTGCCATCGAGGGGAATGAAGAGAGCAGCAGAATAAATTGCATAAGTATGGGACGACGGAGTCCATGACGGTCTGTTGTAACCATGACGGTCTGTTGTGACCACCACGGTCCGTCGCGAGGTCCGTCGACCCAGCCGCGTTGTGGCAGATTTCCAGCAATTAGACTCCATATTGTTATACACCAGATAGTTAGACTCTTACATTGTTAAACTCCGTATTGGTAAACATTGTATTGTGAGATTCTTGATAATCACTAGACTTTTTGTGATATTATTGATTACTTTGAGATTCTTGAAAGTGATTTTTGGAGATTAATCAATCAAACCTTTGGATTTTACTCTTTCTTATTGAAGTAAGTACATGAATTCTTATCTACTATATTTAAATACTGTGTTTATGGCTATGAGTAACTAGACTCCATAACTAGGGCTGTGGGAACCATAGGCAAATAATGAGATATACCCTAACTAAAATAATAATTCTAGAATAGTGTCTTGCATGTATTAATAATTCTTTCGATTAGAAGTCCTTTTAACGGATGGGCGACGTTAGAACTCTCCTTAATGCTACACGCGGAACCAAGGAGGTAGATAGTAGGAAAAGAATTATTAACATAGATTTAGTGTATACTATCTAATAGGCTAGTATTGATTGGTACGAGGTAATAACTTAGTAAAATATCGAATACGATGCTTAATATGAGGTAAGGATAAGGGTTAGGATAGCAACACACGTAGCCGGACCAAGGTGCGGAGTGAGATTTTTTAGATGCAAGACAAAGGATTTAGAAATGCATAACATATCACTATGCATGCAAGATACTAGGAAAAAATTGTTATAGTAAGAATTATCAAGTTATGAACCTGTGGGGAACACATAAACCCTAGTAACTTTGATTAATTGATTAAGATCCAATATTCAAAGTTGTTAAGTGTCTCTATAAAATTTTTTAATTAATTTTACTCATTTAGAAATAGAAACCTCCCTTTATTATTTTTACTTTCCAAGGAAGTCATTGACCAAACAATAGTAATAACAGGTTGAAGTTAAGTCTAGACTATTTTCCTCGTGGGAACGATCCAAACCTCACTAGTTGGGTTATTTACTTTACATGACCGCTTTACTTCTTATTTGAGAATTAAGTTTGAGCGTATCAGCTAGATAATGGGACAAAGCTTATGACTAGTCAATGATTCCCACTAGGAACCTATTCTAAGAGTGTGGAGAAAAGGGGAAAAAGGGTTTTGTTCCTTATATTGGAAATATTTAACCCTAAGGTGACTTAGAGGGATGTATGATATTTACCCCTTAGATCTTCAAGAGAACGATAGAATTGAGGTTCACCTACATTGAAACGGTTAGTTTTCTTTTAAGCTTGAATCTGAATATGTTAAATTGAGGAAGTGCTGATATTTTAGCTAGGCATGGTTGGTTGGGAAGTTCAACCCAAAAGTGATGACTGTTGTAGGTTAGTCTTTAATTGCCTTGACCTTGGTGTTTAAGGGCATGATCTGCTTTGGCTTACGCCAAGTGGGAGTAATGTGCATAGATTGTAAGATTTTTTAGGGCCCTTGTTTTCCCTATGTTGAGTTCCCTTCAACTTGTCTTTGCTGAAAATCAATTTTAAGTGTTGGTGAGAACGGTGTTAATAAGCCTAGATCCAAAAAAAGGGAAGATGTGAAGAGTTAATAGGGTTGGTAAGCTATGATTCACCTAGAGTTGAGAGTAGTTGCTCTTAAATAAGTTTACCCTAAGTGGGTGAGGACGATTCGAGTAGTTAGGTTTTAGATATTCCTATTTTTTCCTTCTATTCTTACTGAAGCTTGAAACCAAAGAGTTCCTATGTAGCTTGTTCATGATAAAAGTCTTGCATAAAAGGATAAAATGGATTATCTCCATATCTTATGCATCTTTAAATAACACTATGTTATATATATTATGAAAGGTCATTATTGGAAGAAAAAAATAAATTTTGATAAATTTTCATGTCTCTCATGTTGTTGTGCATCATTATTTGATAAATGTGCAATATGATTTCATGAGATATCTTAATGAGAATGTTTGAAGGAACTTATGTTGGTGTATGTCCCACAACGAGAAATTTAGTCTCATTAAACTGAGGTAAGATTAGTCTATTTGAAAAACGGGTGACTTTTAATATTTAGTAAGTGTTATTATAGATTCACTCTAAAGAAGTTAATGTTGGTCTATCCTATGTTTATTGGTGTGCCTTAAATTGTGATAAATTTTCCATAATGATGCATGCTTATGAAATCTAGTGATGTGCTAGAAATAGAAAGATGTAAACTTACTTCCTAATGATGTAATGTTCTTTGTGTGACAAAACATGTTGTTTTCATTAGTAGGAAAGCATAAGAAGAATGTGGTTTGGATAAAGTAAATCCTCCATAAAACAAATTAACCTCTACACATTGCTTTTATGTGAACTCTATGTTGTCATGTCTATATGTTATGACTAGGAGAAGGTAGTTCTCGTTAAATAAAGCTAAGCATGGTAATTTCATATATGACGTCGATGCTGTTATGTCTAGAATATAAGATTGTAGTTAATCTACCTTATTAATGATTCTTGTGCAACTATATCATGTGTTTTCAATTGGAATCAGTATTATTTTTAACCTTGTGATGAAATAATGAACATGTCAAAAACTTGAGAAGGTAGTTCCTTGAAATGGCAGTGAATATGAAGAACTATGTATGTATGAAATGAATTATAGAAGTAGTCCATGTTTGATTATGTTGCCTTGAATGCATTCTAGAATGAATTTTGTGTTCCTTGTAATTTGGTGCATTGAATTTTATGTGATAACATGCATAAGTATTGTGAGTTTCTACTGAAGTCATTGAGTCCTTCAAAGTGTTTAAATGTTTCAAATGTCATTCGAGGACGAATGCTTCCCAAGTGGGGGATATTGCAACAACCCTCAAAATATACAAGGGTATCTAGAGCTTCATATGTGACCAAAAAGGTTAATAACATGATAATAAATTGTTCTATAGCTTATATAATTAATTTGAAGGTATTTGGAGGTCAAACATCCAACACGTTTGAAAGTTGGTCTTTAGATGTGCTATGAAATACTTGTATGTTTGCCATGTTTTTATGTGTTGTTTGGATTTGATAATCATTGTAGTTTACCCTAGTACCTTAATATGCATGTTAAGGGTCAAAACGCATGGGTATGACTCGTCAGGGACAACTTGAAAGGCCCCCAAGGAGGACGAAAACCTTGGACAAAGAGGCTGTCCAAGAGAGCGAGCAGGACAAGATTTGGACCTACCCTGTGTGATGCGCCCATATCATAAACCTTATTGTCACAAGAATTATTTGGGGAAGAATTTGGATGCGTCCCCGCGACGCGCAGCCAGCTTTGACATCCGGTTACATCTTTTTTAAGTAAAATTTTACATGTCTCAGAGTCCCAATTCGTGTGGGGGTGTTTCCGTAACTTAGGGACCATTTTGTTAACTGTTTTTACATGCTATTTAAACTGTTTATCATGAAAAAACCTCAACACCCATTAACAAATCAAATTCACAAAGTTCTCTTCTCTCCTTTAAACCCCAAAACCTCCATTGAAAAACAAGCTCAAGAACAAGCTATGAAGATAGATTCTTGAAGATTTCTTCTATGATTTTCATGGGCTTTTTTAATGTTTAATTTATGTTTATACTTCATCCCTATATAACCATTCACTAATGGAGTCCTTTCAATGATTTTCAAAAAATGACTCTAAGTCAGAAATTCTATCTTTCAATTTAGCCATGCGTTCATTCTCAAATTTACTTCAAAGGCATTGTAACAAGGAATATAAGTTTAGTTAATTATGTTATAATGAATTTATATCCAATTTTACTAAGAACACATGATCCTCCTACTGTTGTTATATGTATATATGTGATTATCATGTTAGATTTAGGTGGTCTATATGGTTAGTGATGAAGATTATCCTTGTTGCATGACCCCTACCTATATGAACCCTATATTAATGTGTGATCAAATTATACTAGGAATAATATATTCTAATATTGAATATGTTAATGTCTCCTATGAGGTAATGTTAGTATGTGTAGTCTGTAGTCCTTAATACTATATATGTTTGTATGACTTCATACTTGAGGATTGTTGTATATGTGGTGTGATCTTTCGAGGTTAGCTCCCTCATTTCTATGTGATAGACTTTATGTGATCACGTTTACCAATGTACACACACACTCCATGCATATCTATAAGTAGGTTAGATTCATGATGATTAAGGAAAGGGTAGTTCTTCTATGCATCATTACTTATTTCTATGCATGTGAAGTACATGATTAATGAAGTTACGAACGTGTGTGATTTGAGGTGTTATGTGAAGGTACAGCTCACATGTTATCCACACACACATGATGTATGAATGTATGAATATGTGAAAGGACATTCTCACATGAAGTACGGTCTATGATTAAAGAACATTGTCATCTTAAAATCCTTTCAAATATGTGATGTATGATAGAATAAGTCCGTAATTCCTAATTTTTATGAAAATAATGTTATCTAAATTTTTAAATATATTAAAAAGGGAGTTAGATCCTACAAACGAGGTAACATGACAAATGAGAGTGGGAGTTTCATGTTTAGATAGTCCGGCTTCGCACAAAGAGAACCTTTACGTTTATTAAGTTCGGGTTCCCAACCTAGATGTCGTTTTATGAGATGGAAACCTTCCATCTTAGTATGTGTCTAAAAGTAAGACTTATCTTATGTATGTATGAATTGTATAAGTTCATGTTAAGTGACTTTGTTATGTCAAGATATGAATTATGATTATTTATGGGAATTACACTTCTCACTCCTAATGAGTTTACTTAGTATATGTGGGGGTATGTAACATCACATGTACATTGAACAAGTAAGCTGGTGAAGGGGCTATGAGGGTAGTTTAACTATTATATGAACTAAATATGTTATGACTAAGGTGGTAGTAAAAAAAAGAGTCCTTATGTAATGCTATGAAGTATGTGGCCTTATGTCTTGATATGAATGGAAGTGTGATGACTTGTTAACTATGTTATGTCTAGTCAAGGGTGACTTCTTAGGTACACTTGGTGGAATTAGTATTATCATATTCTACTTACACATTGAACAAGTGTGACTTAGAAGTTATCTTAGGTGATGGTTCTTATGTGAAGTTAATGTCTATGAGATAATTATGACTTAAGAAAATATGTGATTGTGTTATGAATCATATTATGAAATACTATTCTAAGGTGACCTCAAAGTGATATATTGTACTTAGTACACTTGTGGGTTACTTAAAGAAAGAAGTAAGATAAAATAGAGATAATGTATGGTATGAATTGAATATGTTTCAACGAATGATAAATGTCTTTATGTTCTATGATGAGTACTGTCCAACTCTATATTATTTATGTTAACTATATTTAGATTATATGTGCCAATGTTCATGAAGTTTACTAAAAATACATGTTGCATGATTTCAAACAAAATGTCCTCCTTAAATGCATGTTTATGAATGGTTTCCATACTTAGTACATTATTGTACTAATACCATTCTTCTTCATGTTATTACACAAAGTGTTGTTTGTGATGGATAGAGGATGTCTCCTAAAAGAAGATCTTGGATAAACCTCCCAAGTTCAAGTAAAGAGACCCTTATGATTCAAGGATTTCCTATGCCAAGATGTTTCTTTAAGTTTATGTAATAGCTTAGATTAATATTTTATGTTGTAAGGGCCCTGTCCCTATTCTATTATATTGAGTTATGTCTTGAGATGAAAAAGAGACTAAGAGTACAATTATATAATATGAAGTGTTTTTATATATATTAGAAGTGTTTTCTAGCATATGCTATTCTATGAAATGTTTTTAGTTTTTGCTATTTTTACGATTATGCTATGAAAGATGTCTAAGGTATTGCCTTAGAACTCCTATAGGTCGACGACACCGTGTGGAGATCTCAAGATACCATAACTTCTAGGGTATACCCTCGGGTCATTACAAATTTGGTATAAGAGCATAAGGTTTTTTACGTTATATCGTTAGGTTTAAAATTGCTATATTGCCACAGCTAGTAGAGTCTCGATCATCACTGGTGAGTCGTGACACATCTATGATCGAGAAGCTATAGGACTATAGAGTTTCCCTTCTTCACTATTCTCATATCGTGCCATGAAACATAACTCTATATAATATGGCTTTTATGTTTCCTTGTTGGGTGGTATTTTAAATGTGATTGCTTGGATTGCGATGATGCCTCAATGTGTAAAAGAGAAAATGGTGAGTTTTAATGCTTACCCTTGTGTTATGGTTAAGTGAGTATATTGAAGGTGACTTTCGCATGTAGATGTGGTGCCATTTAAGGTTATAGGTGGCTTATGGGGAATGAAATGATATGTTGAAAAGTTATAAGGTATCATTATATATTGTTAATAGTTTTTATGGTTAAATGTAGTTCCTCATAAGCTTTAGCCCTCTTCTACTCTCTATTCTTCCACTGAAGTCGAGTCTCCTCAACATGTTGATCATGAACCATAAACCTAGAGATATACATATTGGCATGGAACATTGCCAAACGACACTCTTCAATCAAATCCTCGGACACTCCCTTCACAAAACGACTCATCTCAACCCTTGAGTTAGACCCAAGTAAAAAGCATACATGGAAAATCTGGTAATTTTTGAGAAGTGCTCTTGCAAACTAAGACCTCCTTGAGCAAGGTTGATAAATTCGTCAACTTTGGCCTCCTTTTTATCTCTAAGAAAGAAACTATCAAGAAAAGCGTTTCTAAATACCTCCCCAATGATAGGACCTGCTCTCAAGGCCGAAATGCCTCTCCATTGGGTGTACCATGTTTCAACTACATCTCTAAGTTTATTGGAATGTAGCTTGGATTTTCATTCAAAGTCAACCACATCGCAGGACTAATTTTGTAGAAATCATCAATGAAGTCTTGGTGATATTCATTCCCTTTCAACCCAAAGAACATAGGAGCGTTCATCTTAGTGAAGTCTCTCAAGCGGGAAGTCGTGGTAGTAGCATTTTATTTAACTCGGGGTCCCACCACCCTATTTGTTTGAGATGCAATGGCTTGAGCTTGTGTAGCTACCGTTTGTACTTGGGTAGTCCTATCTTGAGTCAAAGTAAAAAATGTCAATCGTATTTCTCCATCCATAATAAGTGCAGGAACGACTTGAGCTTGTTCTTGTGGAGGCACTTGTTGTCTTATGGAGGGACATGGTTTCGTTGGGGAGAAAATACCGCATAAGACAAATCATTCTCCACCCTCCTTGTGGCTGCACGTATTGTAGTAATATCCTGTATCCGCAAGAAAAGGGTTAGAATAAAGAGGACACATAGAGTTTAAACACTCAAGGCATGACTTTAAAGATTACCAATGAGTAAAAATCGATAAGCAAAACATAGCCTCTCATTAATAAGTGTGGTGCGCTTGACACCCACGAACATGACTCTACATAAACGTGGTTCAAAGAAACATCAACCCTAAGATTTATTTAACCTTATACTCTGATAACAACTTTGTCACGATCGAGAGCACCCCTAGACATAATTGACATTTTAATCCTCGGAGAGGACTATGAATGTCCTCTTAGCATTCGTCATTTCATTTTATAGGTTAAAAAGTTCAGAAAATTAAAACTTTTCATACATATATATATAGTGAGATTTACATAGACCTCTCACATACTACATACCGGGTTTTCTTAGAATCCTCGCATATGAAGCATACATATGCTTCTCATTTAGACAATCATAAAATACATAGGCATTTGTCAAATACTTTATCTCATATTCCACCATCTAAATTAGTACAAATCTTGGGCATAGGCAATATAAAGTCAACATGTCCATTTAGGCTTACAAAATTATCCAAATGATAAAGGAATAAAAAATGTCTTTATGATAATACGAATTCAACGCTAGAATGTATAAATAGGTGACATTCTCAAACATGAGTGGCTACAATCACTTAAAGAAATGAGCCTAAGTCTTTTAGTAGCGGCCTCCTAGAAACTCAATGGCTGGAACCTAGATGTTTGTAGAAAACATACAGAATGGGTTAGTACATCACCTGTACTAAGTATGGAAACATATGCATATAAAACCATGCTAATTTACTTTGAAAATCCTTTATGCACAATCAAGAACACATATGAACCAATGAAAGTGTACTCATAAGGACAAGACGATATACAATATAACACAAACATCATCAATTAAATTAAATTCAACATGTGTAGTAGCATATTAGATCACATAACCCAACAACTCCAACATGATGTCATAACAACAAAGCTTGTATAATAGTTCATCACATTACAACAAATTCAAGACTATTACCCATAACCCATATAAATGTTATAAATGCAATGACAAAATGAATTCTCATAACACCACACAACCAAGTAAGCCCAACACATATCACAAGCAACGTCTAACTTCATATAACATAGCATCATGAGTAGTCATCATCATAAATAGAAATGTAGACCAATCACGTGTAAATATGTGCAAATAACATCATATAAATTGATCAACATGAAAAGTTAACATATGCATATCATTTATTATGTAAGACATAATAACATCCTCTTAGGACTTCCCTCAAGGAAACCTAGTACAATGTATAGGTTGTCACATCCCGAGAGCACACCCTAGAATATATGGCACATTTGGAGGGGAACATGATGTACTTGACCTCTTAGTGGGGTTTGTACAAGCCCTTTCGTATCATTCATCGCATATACATACATGAAAATAGTGCGGAATAAAAACTTTTCACAACTTTCTATTAGTATTTAAAAATCATTTTCATATAAAACTCATAGGAAATACTAAGTCTTATTTCATTAAATCTTAGACAGAAGTGTATTTGGGACATGACACATACAGTACGAATATAGAAATACATAGTCTATTACTATACTTCAATAAAAGAAATAAAAGACATTTATGTCTTCAGGTCAAATGAGTACTTACTTCAACTTGATTGAACGATCCTATAATCCAAGCTTAGATCCCAAAAGCACCTTAACCAATGAATCACATTAGACATAGATAAAAGCATGGAATTAGTACAAACAGGTGTACCATGTAAGGCATAATACATAAAAATAATGAAAACGGACATTTGATAAATATATGCATCTTTTGATTTAAATATCATAATATATGCATAATAACAACGTTTATCACCTTAGAAACACATTAGAGAATTTGATCAATTGATCATATTTTTAAAAAACTTCACAGTAACCCTATGTCACTCTACAGTGACTTAATTTACTGTTACAGGGAAGTTTCTCAACTTCACAATGAACACTTTCTAGCATGCAATCTTCTCATTGAAAGTTATCCTAGGACTCTCTTGAGCAGTTCAAAGAGATATCTCTTATACACCCTCTCTAGGCACACCTAATTGATCCTTAATACAACCTATAATGAGATAAAAGCACTTACAATACACTAATCACATAGACATGAGATCGCTGCACCAAAGGTTATTCTAAGGTGCACTTGAGTGAGTTGTGAAGCTACCACCCATATGATCCCTTCACACACACTTAAGAGATCCTAAGTATTACCTAGGATAAGATCATTCTAATTTAGTACAACAAAATACATGTAATATGACACTCTCCTCTTAAAGGTTATCAAAAGACTAACTCAAGTAAATCAAGAAGATAATGCCCACGCTTGACATCTCCAAAATTACCTAAATAATACTTAAGACTACCTTACTTGGGATCATGTATACTTAATCAATCAACATCGTTACCAGAGTCATTCTAAAGACAAATCTAGGTAAAATACAAAGTGACCATTCCTATGCCCCCTTTACACCTTAACAACCCTTAACTACTTTAGATAAGTGCTTATTCAATTAACATGATTTTATAGCTTATGTCATTACATTCATTAGTTCATTTAAGAGACATTCATCACATAAAGACATTCAAGTAATGGTCTTCGAGAAGACCTACAGACTCTCACAAGCATCTTCAAAGTCACTCTTCTACATCATATCAAGTTGTGGATGCAGAAGTCGATTACTGAGTCCGAAGAGCGCCTATCGAGGAAAATGGTGCAGTTTACAGAGCGAAAGATTGCTGATGTTAACCAGCGCCTGGACGCCTTTGAGTTGAGAGTGCTAGCCCGACCAGCCCCTCTGGTGGATGTGTAGACTCTTCAGAATGCAGTCGACAGTCTTCGTACAGATATCGACACGATCTTAGAGGCTAAGGTGCCGGTGTCTTAGGCCCCTTCTGTCGAGCCTACTATGGACACCGTGTTGGTGGCCCTTTTTGCTTCTTCGTAAATTCTACCACCTACCCCTCAATAGAGTTCCAAGAGGCGTAGGGGACGAGCAGTGGAAGAGGCACGAGCAAGAAAGATGGATCGCTGATAGATGGAGGCTGCGCAAAGAGCCTCACTTGCTTAAGAGGCGGCGCACCAGATCAGAGCATCAGAGTTAGCGGCTGGGAAGTCTAGCTCCCGCACTATAGATATAGCAGGAGGCAATACTAATAATGTGGTTGTTGCTGAGGACACCACTGAGGGTGTCTAGATAGCAGAGGACATGGGTTCTGGGGAACCGGACCCACCAGCTTGCTAATCGACGGCGCTTTGCGACACAGGTTTGCTTCACCTACAACTCTAGTATTTAGATTTTTTTATGCATTGGGGACAATTGCATGTTTTTTTGTTGGGGGTGGGGTAAATGGAAAGTGAGTGTTAAGGTGATGTCTAAGTATCCCAACTCACTATCCTCTTGTGGGGTTTTCTTGCCTGTGTTCTTTTTCCCCAAAATACTGATTACTTTTTCTGTTGAACCGGCATGTTTATATCTTTTTTACATAGTTTAATTCTGGAGCATGATGGCTAAAATGATATCCTGATAAACTGGAAAATAATGCATGACTAGCCATAGTAACTTATTATTGTGTGGCTCTAAGCATGAAATAGAGTTACACCATTGCATTACCCTATGTCCTAAATTCGAACTAGGTGGCTAATAATCTGGTATACTGATGAGATGTCAAGTGAGTGTGAGGAAATTTTAATAGTCCACTATTGGTATTGAGCTAGAACTTGCCTGGTTAGTCCTGCTAAAGGTAAGCTGTAATAGACAATTAGGAAAGGATCATAGGACCTTATTCAATATAGCCCATTTCTAGCCTAAATAAAAGAAAACCAAATGAAATTTATCCTTCTTTGATTCAAATGATCAGAGATTAAAATAGACCTTTCTTTTTCACCCCAACCGATCTTTTCTTGGAAGAATGTGTTATCCCTGGTCCCTCTTTGGACATGTGCACCTCAGCTTATGCCAAAAGCATAAGTTGAGGGTGGCTAATGTAGTAAATTATGGCCCTGACCCAACTTTGGGTATTGTGTATCTTGACTCATGGCAAACCTATGAGTTAAGGGTGGCTATTATAAGGAATGCTCTGGAAAGTGGCGTTCAAAGAACCAAGAGAGAGAGAACAAAAGTAAAGTGACTCAAGAATTAGTTGAAAGAAAAGTAAAGAAAAAGAAAAATATAGAAGCAATACAAGCAAGAAAAGAAGAGAGTCACTTACGCAAATGAAGAAAGAAGAGAAAATAGCAAGGTGAAAGAATATGAGAAACTGGCGAGATAAAATGATAGACAGTGGAAGGTTTAGATTATATGTCAAGGAGGGAAAAAAGTCACTAAAGTATACCTAAATACACCTTACCTGACCCCGAGCCTATGTTATTAGCTAAAAAAAGTCCTATTGTGATCCTAAGGGTTGTATAGCAAACTTAAGGTAGTGAAAATAAGGGCAAGCTTATGGCAATAGGTATGAATGATTGTGACTTTGTTCTGAGAGTGAGTGTTGAAAAGTAATCCTTATACTCAAACCGAAATCATTGTGTGAAAAAGGAGGATTTTGTTTTAAAGTGAGGACACTAGTTGCAATACCGGAATTGTTAGCACCTCGGTGAGAAATTTAAGAGGATAGGTGTTAGTGCATGGTGAGTCTGTGTCATGTTTTTATCCCACATAATTCAAGCCTAATAGTGATATCATGCATAGATTTGATTAGATTAATCGGGATTGATAGCCAAATGATTGCAAAGGATAAAACATGGATACTATTCTACAAAGATTTTGCATTGAGTCGTAGTACGTCTCGTGAAGAAAAACAACGAATTTAAGTTCAAGTTGTTGATATAATGTGGTTTCACGGTATTATTAATACTTTTTCTTTACGTTTAGTGTGTCCAAAAGCCTTTTCTTGCTAGTTTTTATATAAGTTTCTCTTTGTTTGAAGGAAATCTGTCCAAAGTTGAATGCGGAGATTTTGGGCGAAGAAATGCAGAAGAGACCACCTACGGAGATTATGACGGTCCCTCGTGCTCGCATCGGTCCGTAGGTGGCAGTGTAGTAGAGATGCTGAAGGAAGATGGGGAAGTCTTACCAAGTGTGGGGTTACGAAGCTTGTGACGGTTCGTCGTGGCTATGACGGTCCGTCCTAAAGGTTCATCATGAAGTTCAGAGAAGTGATCCCAGTACCTAGATTCCAAGAGTTGAAGTGTTTTGGAACGAAGACCCTAGACGGACCGTTGTGCCTATGAAGGTTCGTCATACTTGCCGTCGAGGGAATTGAAGAGAGGAGCAGAAGAAATTGCACAAGTATGGGACGACGAGGTCCATGACGGTACGTTGTGACCACGACGGTCCGTCGACCCATCCGCGTTATGGCAGATTTCCATCAATTAGAATCCTTGTTTAATTAGGTTTTTGTTTTTTTATAAATAGTTCGAAAAACCTCGTTTTGAGGTTAGAATCCCTATTGTTAGACACTAGACAGTTAGACTCTATCATTGTTAAACTCCGTATTGGTAAACAATGTATTGTGAGATTCTTGATAATCGTTAGACTTTTTGTGAGATTATTGATTACTTTGAGATTCTTGCAAGTTATTTTTGGATATTAATTAAGCAAACTTTTTGGATTTTACTCTTTCTCATTGAAGTAAGTACATGAATACTTATCTACTATATTTGAATATTGTTTTTATGGCTATGAGTAACTAAACTCCATAAGTAGGGTTGTGGGAACCATAGGCAAATAATAAGATAAACCCTAACTGAAATAACAATTCTAGAATAGTGTCTTGTATGTATTAATAATTCTTTATATTATAAGTCCTTTTAACGGATGGCCAACGTTAGAATTCGCCTTAATGCTACTTGCTGGACCAAGGAGGTAGATAATAGGAAAAGAATTATTAACATAGATTTAGTGTATACTATCTAATACGCTAGTATGATTTGTACGAGGTAATAACTTAGTCAAATATTGAATATGATGCTTAATATGAGGTAAGGTAAGGGTTAGGATAGCAACACACGTAGCCGGACCAAGGTGCAGAGTGAGATTTTCTAGATTCCGGACCAAGGATTTAGAAATGCATAACATATCACTTTGCATGCAAGATACTAGTAAAGAATTGTAATAGTTAGAATTATCAAGTTATGAACCTGTGGGGAACTCGTAAACCCTAGTTACTTTGATTAATTGATTAAAATCCAACATTCAAAGTTGTTAAATGTCTATGTCAAGTTTGTTAATTAATTTTACTCATTTATAAATAGAAACCCTCCTTTATTATTTTTACTTTATCATTGACCAAACAATAGTAATAACAGGTTGAAGTTAAGTCTAGACTATTTTCCTCGTGGGAACGATCCCAACCTCACTAGTTGGGTTATTTACTTGACACGACCGCTTTACTTCTTATTTGAGAAGTAAGTTTGAGCGTATCAAATTTTGGCGCAGTTGCCAGGGAATCTAGCTTTTAGATTAACTTGAACTTAATACTATAGTTTAGTTGATATTTTCTTGATTTTATTTTGTTTTATTGTTTTTGATTTCTTTTCAGAACTATTCTCCTTGTATGGCAAATACTCGGAGAGGAAAAGAACCCTTGTGTCCGTACGATCACGAGTTAGATTGTACATTGCATAATATGAATCAAAACTTTGGAATAAATGATGATGATACGAACCAGAACATCCCAGCTCCGGTTGATGTTCATGGTCAGATGTTACCCGATGCTCTGGGTGAACATCAACAGAGGGGACAAAATCCCGCTCCACGGCCCCATGCATACTACAGAGGGTATGATAACATAGCAGACTCGGATGGGCCACTTCTCTTGCCCCCTCTACCAATAGGCCACACTTTTGTGGTAACTAGTAGCCTCATGCAAATGCTCATTGCAAGAGGTTTATTTTCAGGGCTACCTTCTGAGGATCCACATGTCCATATAGCTACGGTAAAAGCAGTGTGTAAAAGTTGTGTAGGGAGGCCTGATTAGGATTTAGATTTAATAGGTCTCAGAGTGATTCCTCTCTCACTGTTGAGAGAGGCTTCTATATGCTTCACTGAGCTCCCATACAACTCAATCTTCACTTGGAACCAATTAAGAGATGTCTTGCTAGCAGGCTACTATCCGGTATCCAAGAAACTAAACCACAAAGACAGAGTGAACAACTTTGTGGCACAACCAGGAGAGTCAGTTAGTAGTTTTTGGGATAGATTCACCTCATTCTTTAGAAGTGTTCCATATTACCATATAGATGATGAGTCACTGAAGGAATACTTCTATCGGAGAAAGGATGATAACAATAAAGCGGTGTACGACAATATAGCAGGTGGATCTTATGGGGAGTGTCCTTATGCTGAGATCACGGAAAAATTAGATAAAATCTCCCCGAATAACAAAGCTTGGAGTACTAGAAAGTCTTAAAATACAGGAAGAAAAACCTTCACAGTGCGGTCCACTCACAACCCAGCCACAGATGAGATTCGGGAAGAAATGGCTCAGATGAGAACTGAGCTTGGGTTGGTATTAAAACATGTCACAGGGGTACAGAAAAGATAAATGCAGTCAACTACTATGGTAAACCACCACCTCCTAATGATGAGTGTTATTATGCGGAGGACACTTATGCAGTAAATTAGTAGACGGGGGTTTCGGACTAAGGTCGGGACTACCGTAACTAAAACCGTAAGGGCCATTATGTCCGAGATGGAAACTACAACCGCGACAACAACTTTAGTAGGGGTAACTAAGCTAATAGAAACGATAGGAATGGGCCCTGTGTCCCTCCTCAAATAGTGGAGTTACTCCTAGGGATGGTGGAGACAGTATATGTTGCACAAAATGATGAGGATTTTCGATACTAGTGATGAACACATTAAAGAGTTGAGCTGTGATTTAGCTTGTATTGGGATAAAAGTTGATACACATGCAATTTCGGTTAAACAGATCGATTGCAAGTAGCCTAATTATCTGCGGCAGTGAACACACGCCAACCGGGTACTCTTCCTAGCAACACTGTCCAAAATAAAATGAATGATGCACATTGTATGGCAATCACTACTTGGGGTGGTAGGCAAACCATTGACGTACCTATGCCATCTACTGAGGAAAATGTGAGAAAGGATAATGATAATGTGGTAAAGGGTAGTGGTGAAGCAGAGGAAAATAATGCAAAACATGCATAAGTACCTATCAAGGTAATTTGCATGCCTAGGCCACCACCACCCTTCCCTCAGAGATTAGTGAAAAGGACTAAGGATGGTAAATACCGGCGTTTCATAACAATGTTGAAGCAGCTTTCTATCAATGTCCCTTTCGTAGAAGCTCTAGAACAAATGCACGGTTATGCCAAATTTATGAATGATCTTGTGACCAGGAAAAGATCAGTCACTTTCGAGGATAATGATAGACTGCAGCAGTGTAGCTCTATTTCTACAAGATCCCTCCTACAAAAGAAAGAAGATCCTGGTGCATTCACTATTCCTTGTACAGTTGGGTCATTACATTTTGCGAATGCATTATGTTATTTGGAAGCAAGCATAAATCTCATGCCCCTCTCGATTTACAAGACATTGGGTTTGGGTGATCCAAACCCACTGCGATGCGACTACTGATGGCTGATCGGACAGTGAAACAACCCATAGGGATACTCCATGATGTGCTTGTAAAAGTAAAGCCATTCATCTTTCCGGCTGATTTTGTTATTCTTGATTGCGAGGTCGATTTTTTGAAGTGCCTATTATTTTTGGGAGGCCATTCCTTGCTACAGGTAGAACATTAGTTGATATGGAGAAGGGACAAATGACATTTCGGTTGAATAATAAAGAAACAACATTCAACATTTGTAGGACCATGAGGCAGAAAGGTGAGCTCCAATCGGTATCTTCCATATCCCACAAAGAAAAGATAAAGAAGGAGACTGAACACAAAAATGCAAAACAAGAGTTTATGGTTGGGGATTTGGTGATTGTAGACAGTTCGGGGGTGCCTTGTCTTCCGGGCGAGCTCAAGTCCAAATGGACTGGCCCTTACCTGATTACCCAACTTTTCCCTCATGAAGCAGTTGTGTTAAAAGCAAAGGAGGGATTGCGGTTTTAGAGGAATAGAGATAGAATAAAACCCTATTTTAAGCATAAAGCATCGGGGAATGAGGTGATAGAGGCATACCATCTCGATGAAGTCTAAGTAATCAAAGGTCCCCAGTCGTGCTGCGACACTAAATTAGGCGCTTGTTGGGAGTCAACCCAATACTTATAGTCTTTTTAGTAATGGTAGCATTCTTCTACTAATGGATTTTTTAATTTGCGGCAGCATCACCAGGAAATTCTGTAGAAAATTATGCTATAGCAGTCACTGACAGACATATCGACGGACCGTTGCGCCTATGACGAATCGTCATATGCATCTGTCGTACCATGTATGTTTTTCTGTTATTTTTAAACTAGGGCACATATGACTGAAACAACGACGGGTCATCACAACTACGAAGGAGCGTCGTCGGGGAACCGTCGTGTTATTAATGAGTTATACCCGACCCGACCCGACTGGACCCTTTTTTAAAAATCAAACCGTTTAAGCCCCCCAACCCCTCATTTAACCCATTCCTTCATTATTCCTGGCATCTCCCCTCTCTTTTCAACTTCCACATTCCCTCCCACCAATCTTTGCCCCCTTAAATTCTCCAACGCCCTAGAGTTATCATCTATTAGTCAGAGCTGCTGCTGTGGGTGTCTACTTTCCGAACTGAGTAATTGTCCATTTGCTTTTTCTCCATATCTATGGTATGTGTCACTAAATTTATACTCATTTATCTTGCCTTTTTTGTAACTAGTTAGTATTAAGCTTAGTTCCTCGTCGTATGTTGTTTACTTTAGACGATTCTATCTAACCTAGGTTACAAATGTTCAAAATTGCCATGTTTACCACCCTAGACATAGGTACTTTTGCATTGCTAGTTTCCTAGGTAGTTGGGTTACACACATGTAGGTCAAAAACACTACAAGGTTGATGTGGGTTCGTCGGGGATGCTTAGGGTACCCTAAGTTCTATCACTGTTAATCAAAATGAGACCCCGATGACGGACCGTCGTACCCACGACGGACCATCGTAGGGCCCGTTGCAAAATCCATAGCACCCTGTCCCAACGGACACATGTGACGGACCGTCATGCTCACGATGGTCCGTCTTGCACAACCGTTCTTCTTGTCAGAGACCCTTTTTCTAAGGGTCTCTCATTTTTTTCCATGTGTCCTCCAAGGACACATGTGATGGACTGTCGTACTCACGATGGTCTGTCCTGCACAACCATTCTGGTTGTCAGAGACCCTCTTTCTAAGGGTCTCTCATTTTTTTCCAAGTGTCCTTCAACAGACACATGTGACGGAACGTCGTATCCACGACGGACCATCCTGCATAACTGTTATGACGGTCAGAGACCCCTCTCCTAAGGGTCTCAATATTTTTTCTCAAGTGTCCTACGATGGACCGTTGTACCTGTGAAGGTCTGTACTGCACATACTGTCATGTTAGTCAGAGACTCTCCTTCAGTGTTCTCTATATATACATAGTCCAAGTAAAACACGAAGGACCTCACGACGGTCCGTCATAGTCACGACGAGCCATCACCAGGCCCGTCGTGTGTCACTGTTTCTACAACAATGACATACTATTTTCAATGTTTTATTTCGTATGGTTTCGCTTGTCTTGTCTGCCACTACTCGCACTAATATTGATCCTTTGTAGGTACTAGCTACTATGGCACCCAAGCAAGACCGAATCTACGCACGCGGGCGATCAAATTCTGTTACCGCGTCTTCCCGCATGATCATCGGCTTTGATGATGAGCGTGACCCTAAGTACGTGCCCCCAGGCACCTACACCCCTTCTAGTGCTGCACGTGCTCCCAGAGCTCCACCCAAAAAGCTAGTGTCCGGCGTAGTCACTGTCTCTCAGTCTCATGAGGAGCACACACTGACCGGCACACCCTCTGGGTCAGCCACAAATGAGGAAGGAGCGTCTGGCTCCTTAGGAGTATCATGGTCCGAGGAAGCCTCTGGCTCTTCTGAGGTTCCACCAACCGCCACCGCTGCAGCATCGGCATCATCTGATGAGGCTGATAGTTCATACTCTACATCCGGCTCACCAGCTCAGGTCCCCAACCCAGCCACCGACTAGCCCAACTGGTGGTGTATCGACGGGAAGTTTCAAGTCTACTCCGACGCCAAGTTCCTGACTGATAAAGGAGTGATAAATCAAACAATCACTTTGGAGTGGCGGGTACTTACATGGAGTCTCCCGTCGATGCGTGAGATCCACAACCTCTTTACCAGGCATCGGTTGGAGTGGACAGCACGTCTGTTAGGACGATACAATGAAGAAATGGTTCGAGAGTTCTACGCATCCTACGAAGTGACTCTCGATCGCAGATCGATATGCGGGCTGACCCTGCTAAACAGGCCCCACTGGAGCAAGTCCATGTCCGGGGCGTACAGGTTGATATTTCCCTGCCATCCATTCGCCGGTTTCTATACGGCAAGAGTGTTGATGCTGCTCGGACCCCCCTCACTGCCGAGTTTGACTACCGCTGGCAGATAGTTAAGGATGGCCAGTTCTTGCGCGAGCCATAAATGAGAGAGACCACCAAGAGGTGGATGGCCCTGCACCTGTCAGTAGATGGAGAGGGTGCCGATTGGGTGAATGAGACAAAGGGGGCCATCAAGAAGGCAAACCTCACGTTCACATCAAAATGATGAGGAGGTTCCATACTAGTGATGAGCACATAAAAGTGTTGAGGTGTGATTTAGCTAGTATTGGGCAAAAAGTTGATACACATGCAATTTCGATCAAACAGATCGATTGCAAGTAGTCCAATTATCTGCGACAGTGAACACACGGCAACCAGGCACTCTTCCTAGCAACACTTTCCAAAATAAAAAGAATGATGCACACTGTATAACTATCACTACTCGGGGTAGCAGGCAAACCATTGACCTACCTATGCCATCTACTGAGGAAAATGTGAGAAAGGATAATGATAATATTGTAAAGGGTAGTGGTGAAGCAGAGGAATATAATGCAAAAGATGCATAAGTACCTAAGAAGGTAATTCCCATGCTTAGGCCACCACCACCCTTCCCTCAGAGATTAGTGAAAAGGACAAAGGATGGTAAATACCGGCGTTTCATAACAATGTTGAAGCATCTTTCTGTCAATGTCCCTTTGGTAGAACCTCTTGAACAAATGCCCGGTTATGCCAAATTTATGAAAGATCTGGTCACCAGGAAAAGATCAGTCACTTTTGAGGATAATGATAGACTGTAGGAGTGTAGTGCTATTTCTACAAGATCCCTCGTACAAAAAAAAGATGATCCTGGTGCATTAAATATTCCTTGTATAGTTGGGTCATTACGTTTTACGAAAGCATTATGTTATTTGGGGGAAAGCATAAATCTCATGCCCCTCTCGATTTACAAGACATTGGGTTTGGGTGATCCAAAACCCACTGCGATGCGACTACTGATGGCTGATCGGACAGTGAAACGACCCATAGGGATACTCCATGATGTGCTTGTGGCCATTCATCTTTCTGACTAATCTTGTTATTCTTGATTGCGAGGTCGATTTTGAAGTGCCTATAATTCTTTGGAGGCCATTCCTTGTAACAGGTAGAGCATTAGTTGATATGGAGAAGGGACAGATGACATTTCAGTTGAATAATGAAGAAACAACCTTCAAAATTTGTAGGAAAATGAGGCAGAGTGGTGAGCTCCAATCGGTATCTTCCATATCCCACAAAGAAAAGATAAAGAAGGAGACTTAACAGAAAAATGCAAAACAAGAGTATATAGTTGGGGATTTGGTGCTTGTAGACAGTTCTGGGGTACCATGTCTTCCGGGCAAGCTCAAGTCCAAATGGACTGGCCCTTACCTGATTACCCAAGTATTCCCTCATGGAGCAGTTGTGTTAAACCACAACGACAGAGTGAACAACTTTGTGGCACTACTAGTAGAGTCAGTAATTCTTGGGATAGATTCACCACATTCAACAGAAGTGTTCCAAATCGCCGTATAGATGATGAGTCACTGAAGGAATACTTCTATTGGGGACAGGATGATAACAGTAAAGAGGTGTTGGACACTATAGCAGGTGGATTTTATGGGGAGTGTCCTTATGCTGAGATCTCTGAAAAAATAGAGAAAATATCCCGGAATAACAAAGCTTGGAGTACTTGGAAGTCTGATACTGGGTGAAACACCTTTGCAATATAGTCCACTCACAACCCAGCCATAAATGAGATTCAAGAATAAATGGCTCAGATTAGAACTAAGCTTGGGTTGGTACTAAAACCTGTCACGGGGGGTGCAGAAAAGATAAATGCAGTCAAGTACTTGGTTAAACCTTCACCTCTTAATGATGAGTGCTATTACGCGGAGGACACTTATGCAGTAAATGAGAAGACAAAGTGTTTCCGACCATGAGCCCAAGGCTCAAAACAGGATAATTTTTGCCAAGGTCAAGGGAACCAAGGTCGGAACTATGGTAACTACAACCATGAGGGTCATTATGTCCGAGATGGAAACTACAACCGCAACAACAACTTTAACAGGGGTAACTATGCTAATAGAAATGATAGCAATGGGCCCTATGTCCCTCCTCAAAATCGTGAAGTTACTCTTAGGGATGGTGGAGACAATATGGCCTGAGTTGAGGATAGGTTGCACAAAATGATAAGGAGGTTCGACCCTAGTGATGAACACATTAAAGAGTTGAGGTGTGATTTAGGTAGTATTGGGCAAAAAGTTTATACACATGCAATTTCGATTAAATAGATCGAATTGCAAGTGGCCCAATTATCTGCGACAGTGAACATATGGCAACCGGGCACTCCTCCTAGAAACACTGTCCAAAATCAAAAGAATGATGTGCACTATATGGCAATCACTACTCGGGGTTGTAGGCAAACCATTTAACAATTTATGCCATCTACTGAGGAAAATGTGAGAAAGGATAATGACAATGTTGTAAAGGGTGGTGGTGAAGCAGAGGAAAGTAATGGAAAAGATGCAGAAGTATCTATCAAGGTAATTCCCATGACTAGGCCACCCCACCTATCCCTTAGAGATTAGTGAAAAGGACCAAGGATAGTAAATACCGGCGTTTCATAACAATGTTGAAGCAACTTTCTATCAAAGTCCCATTGGTAGAAGCTCTAGAACAAATGCCCGGTTATCCCAAGTTTATGAATGATCTGGTCACCAAGAAAAGATCAGTCACTTTTGAGGATGATGATAGACTGCAGCATTGTAGTGCTATTGCTACAAGATCCCTCGTACAAAAGAAAGAAGATCCTGGTGCGTTCAGTATTCCTTGTAAAGTTGGGTCATTACATTTTGCGAAAAAATTATGTGATCTGGGGGCAAACAAAAATCTCATGCCCCTCTCGATTTACAAGAAACTTGGTTTGGGGGATCCAAAACCCACTGCGATGCGACTACTGATGGCTGATCGGACAGTGAAACGGCCCATAGGAATACTCCATGATGTGATAGTAAAAGTTGAGCCATTCATCTTTCCAGCTGATTTTGTTATTCTTGATTGCGAGGTCGATCTTGAAGTGCATATTATTCTTGGGAGGTCATTCCTTGATTAAGGTAGAGCATTAGTTGATATGGAGAAGGGACAGATGACATTTCGGTTGAATAATGAAGAAACGACCTTAAACATTTGTAGGACCATTAGGCAGAGTTGTGAGCTCCAATCGGTATCTCCCATATCCCACAAAGACAAGATGAAGAAGGAGACTGAACATAAAAATGCAAAACAAGAGTTTATGGTTGGGGATTTGTTGCTTGTAGACAGTTCTGGGGTGGCTTGTCTTCCGGTCAAGCTCAAGTGTGAGTGGTCTTGACCTTACCTGATTACCCAAGTATTCCCTCATGGAGGAGTTGAGTTAAAAGCCATGGAGGGATTGCAGTTTAAGAGGAATAGAGATAAAATAAAACTCTATTTTAAGCATAAATCATCGAGGAATGAAGTGATAGAGGCATACAATCTTGATGAAGTCTGAGTAATCAAGGGTCCCCAATCGTGTCGCGATATTAAATCAGGCGCTTGTTTGGAGGCAACCCAATACTGATAGTCTTTTTAGTAATGGTATCATTCTTCTACTAATGGGTTTTTAAATTTGCAGGCACATCACTAGGAAATTCTGCAGAATATTACTCTACAGCAGTCACTAACGGACACATCGACTGACCGTTGTGCCTGAGATGGACCGTCGTATGCATCCATCATACCAGGTACATTTTTCAATTATGTTTAAATTAGGGCACACACGACGGAACCAACGATGGGTCGTGTTAACTGCAATGGACCATCGTAGGGGAGCCGTCGTGTGATTATTGAGTTATACACGACCCAACCCGGCTGGTCCCTTTTTTTAAAATCAGACCGTTTAAACCCCCCAACCCCTCATTTCACCCCATTCCTTCATTATTCCTCTAATCTCTTTTCTCTATTCAACTTCCACATTCCCTCCCACCGATCATTTCCCCCTAAAATTCTCCAACGCCCCCTAAAATTCTCCAACGCCCTAGAGTTATCATCTACTAGTAAGAGCTGCTATTGTGGGCGTCTACTTTGCAAACTGAGTAATCGTGCATTTGCTTTTTCTCCATTTCTAAGGTATGTGTCTCTAATTTTATACTCATTTATCTTGCCTTTTTGTTTGCTAGTTAGTATTAAGCTTAGTTCCTCGTCGTTTGTTGTTTACTTTAGATGATTCTGTCTAACCTAGGTTACAAATGTTCGAAATTTCCATTTTTACAACCCTAGACAAACGTACATTTGCATTGCTAGTTTTCTACGTAGTTGGGTTAGACACATGTAGGTAAAAAACACTACAAGGATGATGTGGGTTCATCGGGGATGCTTAGGGTACCCTAAGTTCGGTAACTTTTATTCAGAACGAGACACTGATGATGGACCGTCGTAGGGTCCATTGCAAAAGCCCTAGCACCCTTTCCCAATGGATAGATGTGATGAACCGTCGTACTGCACAACCGTTGTGGTTGTCAGAGACCCTATTTCTAAGGGTCTCTCATTTTTTTACAAGTGTCCTTCAATGGGCACATGTGAAGGACCGTTGTATCCACGACGGGCCATCGTGCATGACCGTTATGATGGTCAGAGACCCCTCTCCTAAGGGTCTCCATATTTTTTCTCAAGTATCCTACGACGGACATCTACGATGGACCGTCGTACCTGTGATGGTCCGTCCTTCACATATCGTCATTCTTGTCAGAAACTCTCCTTCAGTGTTCTCTATGTATTCATAGTCCAAGTAAAACACGACAGACCTCACGGTGAGGTCATAGTCACACCGAGCCGTCACCAGGCCCGTTGTGTGTCACTGTTTCTACAACAATGACATACTATTTTCAATGTTTTATTTCATATGGTTTCGCTTTTCTTGTTTGCCACTACTCGCACTAATATTGATCCTTTGCAGGTACTATCTTCTATGGCACCCATAAATGACCGAATCTACGCATGCGGGCGATCAAAGTGTATCGCCCCGTCTGCCCGCATGGTCATCGGCTCCGATGATGAGCGTGACCCTGAGTATGTGCCCCTAGGAACCTCCACCCCTTCCTGTGTTGCACGTACTCCCAGAGCCACACCTAAAAAGGTGGCATCCGGCGTAGTCACTGCCTCCTTTTCTTATGAGGAGCGCACACTGACCGGCACACCCTCTGGGTCAGCCACAAATGAGAAAGGAGCGTCTGGCTCCTTAGGAGTATCATTGTCTGAGGAAGCCTCTTGCTCTGCAAAGGTTCCTGTACCCGCCACCGCTGCAGCGTCGTCCTCGTCTAATGTGGTTGACAGTTCAGACTCAACATCCGGCTCACTAGCTCAGGTCCCCAACCTAGCCGCTAACCAGCCCAATCGGTGGTGTATCGACGGGTAGTTACAAGTGTACTCCGACGCCAAGATCCTAACTGATAAAGGAGTGATGACTCAAACACTCTATTTAAAGCGGCGGGTACTTACAGGGAGTCTCCTGACGATGCCTGAGATCCACAACCTCTTCACCAGGCATCGCTTGATGTGGACAGCACGTCCGTTGGGACGATACTTCGAAGAAATAGTCCGAGGGTACTATGCATCCTACGTAGCGACTCTCTAATAACAGATCGTTAGGCGGGCAGCCCCCGCTAAACAGGCCCCACTAGAGCAGGTCCAAGTATGGGGCGTACAAGTTTACATTTCCCTGCCAGTCATCCGCCGGTTTCTATATGGCGAGAGTGTTGATGCTAGTCGGACCCCCCTCACTGCCGAGTTTGACTACCGCTGGCAGATAGCTAAGGATGGCCAGTTCTTGCGCGAGCCATCAGTTGGAGAGACCACCAAGATGTGGATGGCCCAGCATCTTTCAGTAGATGGAGAGGGTGCCGATTTGGTGACTGAGCCTAAAAGGGGCCATGAAGAAGGCCAACCTCCCGTTCACAACAAAGTTCTTGTGGCTTCTTGTCCGTCATTGCCTTTCCGCCAAAGCTGATGATAATATCGTTACCTATGATCGAGTAGTGTTGATGGCGGTAATAATAGCTGGATTTGAGGTGGCTTCGCATGGATTCTCCAGGTAGTCATGCACTAGAGGGCATTCAAGGTCACTACTTCCTACTGTTTCCCGTGCATGATCTTTTCCCTTTGCAGGTCCGCAGGTGTGCCCATATGACACATAGATCAGCTTAAGACCCAGCAGGGCACTATGGACGTCGTCTTCATCAGAGACAATGCCAATGAGTTAGCTCCACGTAAAGGGCCCCATCTAGAGCTGCCCCCACATGCTAATGATCTTGCTAATACGGTAGACAAGGCCTACACAGCTACACAGGCGTCCATTGACACTACCCCGATCGAGCTTATTCCGGGTAGTAGCACAGCCCCAAGCTCCTTTCGCACAGCCCCTCTACCTGCACTCATCCTTCTTGCAAGGGTCCAAAAACTAGAGGCGCAAATGGCCACTCTTCTGCATTATATCCAGCCGTGGATGGAGAAGTCAATTACTGAGTCCGAAGAGTGCCTAGAGAGGAAAATGGTGCAGTTTACAGAGCGGAAGATCGCTGAGGCTAACCAGCGCCAAGAGGCCTTTGAGTTGAGAGTGATAGCCCGACCAGCCCTTCCGGTGGATGTGTCGACTCTTCAGGCTGTAGTCGACAGTCTTCGTGCAGACATCAACACAATCTTTGAGCTCTAAGGTATCGGAGTCTGAGGCCCCTTCTTTCGAGCCTGTTGAGGACAGCGTGTTGGCGGCCCTTTTTGCTACTTTAGAAATTCAACCACCTCCCCCTCGAGAGAGTACCAAAGGGCATAAAGGACGAGCAGAGGACGAGGCACGAGCAAAAAAGAAGGAGCGCCGAGAGATGGAGGCTGCGCGGAGAGCCTCACTTGCTGAGGAGGCGGCGCAGCAGATGAGAGCATCAGAGTTAGCGGTTTGGGCTTCTAGCTCTCGCACTATAGATATAGAAGGAGGCACTGCTGTTGGTGCGGTTGTTACTGAGGACACCATTGAGGGTGTCCATATTGCCGAGGACGTGGGTTCCGGGGAACCGGACCCACCAGCTTGCTAATCGACAGCGCTTTGCGCTACAGGTTTGCTTCACCTACCACTCTAGTATTTATATTTTTTTATGCATTGAGGACAATTGAATGTTTTTTTGTTGGGAGTGGGGTAAGTGGAAAGTGAGTGTTAGGGTGAAGTCTAAGTAGCCCAACTCACTATCCTCTTTTGGGGTTTTCTTGCCTGTGTTCTTTTTCCCCAAAATACTGATTACTTTTTCTATTGAACCAGCATGTTTATATCTTTTGTACATAGTTTAATTCTGGAGAATGATGGCTAAAATGATATCCTGATAAACTGGAAAATAATACATGACTAGGCATAGAAAATGATATTTTTATGAATCTAAGAATGAAATAGAGTTACACCATTGCATTACCCTAAGTCTTAAATTAGAACTAGGTGGCTGATAATCTGGTATAGTGATGAGATGTCAAGTGAGTGTGAGGAAATTTCAATAGTCCACTCTTTGTATTGAGCTAGAACTTTCCTAGTTAGTCTTGCTAAAAGTAAGTTTTAATAGACAATTAGGAAAGGATCGTAGGCCCTTATTCAATATAGCCTATTTCTAGCCTAAATAAAATAAAACCAAATGAAATTTATCCTTCTTTGATCCAAATGATCTGAACTTAAAATAGACCTTTCTTTTTCACCCCAACTGATCTTTTCTGGGAACAATGTGTTGGCCCTGGTCCCTCCTTGACCATGTGCACCTCAGCTTACGCCAAAAGCATAAGTTGAGGGTGCCTAATGCAGTAAAATATGGCCCTGACCCAACTTTTTGTATTGTATACCTTCACTCATGGCAAAGCCATGAGTTGAGGGTTGCTATTATAAGGAATGCTCTGGAAAGTGGGATTAAAAGAACAAAGTGGGAGAAAAGAACAAAAGAAAAGTGACTCAAGATTTAGTTGAAAGAAAAGTAAGTAAAAAGAAAAATATACAAGAAATACAAGCAAGAAAAGAAGAGAGTTACTTACACAAATGAAGAAAGAAGAGAAAATAGCAAGGTGAAAGAATATAAGAAACTGTGCGAGATAAAATCATAGTCAGTGGAGGGTTAGCCGATATGTCAAGGAGGGCAAAAAGTAACTAAAGTATACCTAAATATACCTTAATTGACCCCGAGCCTATGTTACTAGCTAAAAAAAAGTCCTATCGTGATCCTAAGGGTTGTATAGCGAACTTATGGCATTAAAAATAAGGGCAATCTTATGGCAATTGTTATGAATGAGTGTGACTTTGTTCTGAGAGTGAGTGTTGAAAAGTAATCCTTTCACTCAAACTGAAATCATTTTGTGAAAAAGGAGGATTTTGTTTTAAATTTAGGACAGTAGTTTCAATACTGGAATTGTTTAGCACCTCGGTGAGAAATTGAAGAGGGTAGGTGTTAGTGCATGGTGAGTCTATGTCATGTTCTGATCCCACATTATTCAAGCCAAATAATGATATCATGCATAGATTTGATGAGATTAATCGGGATTGATAGCCAAAAGATTACAAAGGATAAAACATTTATACTATTGTACAAAGATTTTGTATTGAGTCATAGTGCGTCGCTTTAGGACAAACAACGAATTTAAGTTGAGGGTGTTGATATACCGTGGTTTCATGGTATTATTAATACTTTTTTCATTAAGTTTAGTGTGTCCAAAAGCCTTGTTTTGCTAGTTTTTATATAAGTTTCTCTTTGTTTGTAGGAAATCTATCCAAAGTTGAATGCAGAGATTTTGAGCGAAGAAATGCGGAAGAGACCACCTACGGAGCTTATCATGGTCCGTCGTGCTCGCGACAGTCCGTAGGTGGCAGCGTAGTAAAGCTGCAGAAGGGAGATGGGGAAGTCTGACCATGTGTGGGGTTACAAAGCTTGTGACGGTCCGTCGCGGCTATGACGGTCCGTCCTGCAGGTTCGTCGTGAAGTTCAGAGAAGTGATCCCAGTACCAAGATTCCAAGAGTTGAAGTGTTTTTGAACGAAGACCCTCGACGGACCGTTGTGCCTATGATGGTTTGTCATACTTGCAATCGAGGGGAATGAAGAGAGTAGCAGAATAAATTGCACAAGTATGGGATGACGGAGTCCATGACGGTCCGTTGTGACCATGACGGTCCGTTGTGACCACGACGGTCCGTCGCGAGGTCCGTCGACCCAGCCGTATTTTGGCTGATTTCCAGCAATTAGAATCCTTGTTTAATTAGGTTTTTGTTTTTTATAAATTGTTCGAAAAACCTCATTTATTATGTTAGACTCCCTATTCTTAGACACCAGATAATTAGACTCTTACATTGTTAAACTCCGTATTGGTAAACATTGTATTGTGAGATTCTTGATAATCACTACACTTTTTGTGATATTATTGATTACTTTGAGATTCTTGCAAGTGATTTTCAGAGATTAGTCAAGCAAACCTTTTGATTTGACTCTTTCACATTGAAGTATGTTCATGAATTCTTATCTACTATATTTGAATATTGTGTTTATGGCTATGAGTAACTAAACTCCATAACTAGGGTTGTGGGAACCATAGGGAAATAATGAGATATACCCTAACTAAAATAACAATTCTAGAATAGGGTCTTGCATGTATTAATAATTCTTTCGATTAGAAGTCTTTGTAATGGATGGCCAACGTTAGAACTGTCCTTAATGCTACATGCGGAACCAAGGAGGTAGATAATAGGAAAAGAATTATTAAAATTGATTTAGTGTATACTATCTAATAGGCTAGTATTGATTGGTACGAGGTAATAACCTAGTCAAATATCAAATATGATGCTTACTATGAGGTAAGGATAAGGGTTAGGATAGCAACACACGTAGACGGACCAAGGTGCGGAGTGAAATTTTCTAGATGTCAGACAAAGGATTTAGAAATACATAACATATCACTTTGCATGCAAGATACTAGAAAAAAATTGTTAGAGTTAGAATTATAAAGATATGAACCTGTGGGGAACACGTAAACCCTAGTTACTTTGATTAATTGATTAAAATCCAACATTCAAAGTTGTTAAGTGTCTATGTCAAGTTTTTTAATTAATTTTACTCATTTAGAAATAAAAACCCCCCTTTATTATTTTTACTTTCCAAGGAAGTCATTGACCAAACAATAGTAATAACAGGTTGAAGTTAAGTCTAGACTATTTTCCTCGTGGGAATGATCCAAACTTCACTAGTTAGGTTATTTACTTTACACGACCGCTTTACTTCTTATTTGAGAAGTAAGTTTGAGCGTATCAGCTAGATAATGGGACAAAGCTTATGACTAGTCAATGATTCCCACTAGGAACCTATTCTAAGAGTGGGGAGTAAACGGGAAAAGGGTTTTGTTCCTTATATTGGAAATATTTTACCCTAAGGTGACTTAGAGGAATGCATGATATTTACCCCTTAGCTATTCAAGAGAACGAGAGAATTGAGGTTCGCCTACATTGAAACGGTTAGTTTTCTTTTAAGCTTGAATCTGAATATGTTAAATTGAGGAAGTGCTAAGATTTTACCTAGGCATGGTTGGTTGGGAAGTTCAACCCAAAAGTGATGACTGTTGTAGGTTAGTCTTTAATTTCCTTGACCTTGGTGTTTAAGGGCATGATCTGCTTTGGCTTATGCCAAGTGGGAGTAATGTGCATAGATTGTAAGAGTTTTTAGGGCCCTTGTTGTCCCTATGTTGAGTTCCCTTGAACTTCTCTTGGTTGAAAATCAATTTGAAGTGTTGGTGAGAACGATGTTAATATGCCTAGATCCCAACAAAGGGATGATGTGAAGAGTTAATAGGGTTGGTAAGCTATGATTCACCTAGAGTTGAGAGTAGTTACTCTTAAATAAGTTTACCCTAAGTGGGTGAGGACTATTCGAGTAGTAAGGTTTTAGATATTCCTATTTTTTTTCTTCTATTCTTACTGAAGCTTGAAACCAAAGAGTTCCTATGTAGCTTGTTCATGATAAAAGTCTTGCATAAAAGGATAAGATGGATTATCTCCATATCTTATGCATCTTTAAATAACACTATGTTATATATATTATGAAAGGTCATTATTGGAAGAAAAAAATAAATTTTGATAAATTTTCATGTCTCTCATGTTGTTTTGCATCCTTATTTGATAAATGTGCAATATGATTTCATAAGATAGCTTAATGAGAATGTTTGATGGAACTTATGTTGTTGTATGGACCACAACGAGAAATTTAGTCTGATTAAACTGAGGTAAGATTAGTCTCTTTGAAAAATGGGTGTATTTTAATATTTAGTAAGTGTTATTATAGATTCACTCTGGAGAAGTTATGGTTGGTCTATCCTATAATTATTTGTATACCTGTAAATTGTGATAAATTTTCCTTAATGATGCATGCTTATGAAATCTAGTGATGTGCTAGAAATAGAAAGATGTAAATTTACTTCCGAATGTTGTAATGTTATTTGTGTGACAAAACATGTTGATTTCATTAGTAATAAAGCATAAAAATAATGTGGTTTGGATAAAGTAAATCCTCCATAAAACAAATTAACCTCTATACATTGCTTTTTTGTGAACTCTATGTTGTCATGTCTATATGTTATGACTAGTAGAAAGTAGTTCTCGTTAAATAAAGCTAAGCATGGTAATTTCATATATGACCTCGATGGTGTTATGTCTAGAATATAAGATTGTAGTTAATCTACATTATTAATAATTCTTGTGCAACTATATCATGTGTTTTCAATTGGAATCAATAGTATTTTTAACATTGTTATGAAATAATGAACATGCCAAAAACTTGAGAAGGTAGTTCCTTGAAATGGCAATGAATATGAAGAACTGTGTATGTATGAAATGAATTATAGAAGTAGTCCATGTTTGATTATGTTGCCTTGAATGCATTCTAGAATGAATTTTGTGTTCCTTGTAATTTGGTGCATTGACTTTTATGTGATAACATGCATAAGTATTGTGAGTTGCTACTGAAGTCATTGAGTCCTTCAAAGTGTTTAAATGTTTCAAATGTCATTCGAGGACGAATGCTTCCCAGGTGGGGGATATTGCAACAACCCTCAAAATATACTAAGGTATCTAGAGCTTCATATGTGACCAAAAAGGTTAATAACATGATAATAAATTGTTCTATAGCTTATATAATTGATTTGAAGGCATTTGGAGGTCAAACATCCAACACGTTTGGAAGTTGGTCTTTAGATCTGCTAGCGAATACTTGTATGTTGTCCATGTTTTAAGGTGTTGTTTGGAGTTGATAATCATTGTAGTTTACCCTAGTACGTTAATATGCATGTTAAAGGTCAAAACACATGGGTATGACTCGTCGGGGACAACCTGAAAGGCCCCCAAGGAGGACCAAACCCTTGGACAAAGAGGTTGTCCAAGACAGTGAGCAGGACATGATATGGACCCAACCTGTGTGACGCGCCGCTATCATAAACCTTATTGAAACAAAAATTATTTGGGGAAGAATTGGGATGCATCCCTGCGACGCGCAGACCACTTTGACATCCGGTTACATCGTTTTTAAGTCAAATGTTACATGTCGAAGAGTCCCAATTCTTGTGGGGGTGTTTCTGTAACTTAGGGAACGTTTTGTTAACTGTTTTTACATTCTTTTGAAACTGTTTATCATGAAAAAACCTCAACACCCATTAACAAATCAAATTCACAAAGTTCTCTTCTCTCCTCCAAACACCAAAACCTCTATTGAAAAACAAGCTCAAGAACAAGCTATGAAGATAGATTCTTGAAGCTTTCTTCTAAGATATTCATGGGCTTTTTTAATGTATAAGTTATGTTTATACTTCATCCCTATATAACCATTCATCTATGGAGTCCTTTCAAAGAATTTCAAAACATTACTGTAAGTCAGAAATTCTATATTTCAATCTAGCCATGCGTTCAATCTCAAATATATTTCAAAAGTATTTTATCAAGGAATATAAGTTTTGTTAATTATGTTATAATGAATTTATATCCAATTTTACTAAGAACCCATGATCCTCCTACTGTTGTTATGTGTATATATGTGATGATCATGTTAGATTTAGGTGGTCTATATGGTTAGTGATGAAGAATATCCTTGTTGCATGACCCCTACCTATATGAACCCTATATTAATGTATGATCAAATTATACTAGTAATACTATATTCTAATATTGAATATGTTAATGTCTCATATGAGGTAATGTTAGTATGTGTAGTCTGTAGTCTTTAATACTATATATGTTTGTATGACTTCATACTTGAGGATTGTTGTACATGTGTTGTGATCTTTCCAGGTTAGCTCCCTCATTTCTATGTGATAGAATTTATGTGATCACGTTTACCTGTGTAGACACACACTCCATGCATATCTATAAGTAGGATAGATTCATTATGATTAAGGAAAGGGAAGTTCTTCTATGCATCATTACTTATTTCTATGCATGTGAAGTACATGATTAATGAAGTTATGAATGTGTGTGATTTAAGGTGTTATGTGAAGGTACATCTCACATGTTATCCACACACACATGATGTGTGAATGAATGAACATGTGAAACGACATTCTCACATGAAGTAGGGTCTATGATAAAAGAACATTCTCATCTTAAAATCCTTTAAAATATATGATGTATGATAGAATAAGTCTGTAATTCCTAATTTTTATGAAAAATTTGTTATCTAAATTCTTAAATATATTAAAAATTCTCATCATAAAATCGTTTAAAATATATGATGTATGATAGAATAAGTCTGTAATTCCTAATTTTTATGAAAAATTTGTTATCTAAATTCTTAAATATATTAAAAATGGAGTTAGATCCTAGAAACGAGGTAACATAACGAATGAGAGTGGGAGTTTCATGTTTAGATAGTCCGGCTTCCCACAATGAGAACCTTTACGTTTATTAAGACCGGGTTCCCAACCTAGATGTCGTCTCATGAGATGAAAACCTTCCATCTTAGTATGTGTCTAAAAGTAACACTTATCTTATGTATGTATGAATTGTATAAGTTCATGTTAAGTGACTTTGTTATGCCAAGATATGAATTATGATTATTTATGGGAATTACACTTCTCACTCCTAATGAGTTTACTTAGTATGTGTGGGGGTATGGGACATCACGTGTACATTGAACAAGTAAGCTGGTGAAGGGGCTATGAGGGTGGTTTAACTATTATATGAACTAAATATGTTATGACTAAGGTGGTAGTAAAAGAAAGAGTCCTTCTGTAATGCTCTGAAGTATGTGGCCTTATGTCTTGTTATGAATGGAAGTGTGATGACTTGTTAACTATGTTATGTCTAGTCAAGGGTGACTTTATAGGTACACTTGGTGGAATTATTATTATGATATTCTACTTACACATTGAACAAGTGTGACATAGAAGTTATCTTAGGTGATGGTTCTTATGTGAATTTAATCTCTATGAGATAATTATGACTTAAGAAAATATATGATTGTGTTATAAATCATATTATGAAATACTATTCTAAGGTGACCTCTAAGTGATATATTGTACTTAGTACACTTGTGGGTTACTTAAAGAAAGAAGTAAGATTAAATAGAGATAATGTATGGTATGTATTGAATATGTTTCAACGTATGATAAATGTCTTTATGTTCTATGATGAGTAGTGTCCAACTCTATATTATTTATGTTAACTATATTTAGATTATATGTGCCAATGTTCATGAAGTTTACTAAAAAGACAAGTTGCACGATTTCAAACAAAATGTCCTCCTTAAATGCATGTTTATGAATGGTTTCCATACTTAGTACATTATTGTACTAATACCATTCTTCTTCTTCTTATTACACAAAGTGTAGGTGGTGATGGATAGACGATGTCTCCTAAAAGAAGATCTTGGATAAACCTCCCAAGTTCAAGTAAAGAGACCCTTATGATTCAGCGATTTCCTATGCCAAGATGTTTCTTTAAGTTTATGTAATAACTTAGATTAATATTTTATGTTGTAAGGGCCCTGTCCCTATTATATTCTATTGAGTTGTGTCTTGAGATGAAAAAGAGACTTAGAGTACAATTATACAATATGAAGTGTTTTTATATATATTAGAAGTGTTTTCTAGCATATGATATTCTATGAAATGTTTTTATTTTTTGCTATTTTTACGATTATGCAATGAAACATGTCGAAGGTATTTTCTTAGAACTCCTAGAGGTCGACGACACTGTGTGGCGATCTCAAGATACCATAACTTCTAGGGTATACCGTCGGGTCATTACAAATTTGTATAAGAGCATAAGGTTTTTAGGATATGTCATTAGGTTTAAAATTCTTATATTGCCACATCTAGTAGAGTCTTGATCATCACTGGTGAGTCGTGACACATCTATCATCGAGAAGCTATAGGAGTATAGAGTTTCCTTCTTCACTATTCTCATATAGTGCCATGAAACATAACTCTATATAATATGGCTGTTATGTTTCCTTGTTGGGTGGTATTTTAAATGTGATTGCTTGGATTGAGATGATACCTCAATGTTTAAAAGCGAAAATGGTGAGTTTTAATGCTTTCCCTTGTGTTATGGTTAAGTGAGTATATTGAAGGTGACTTTCGTATGTTGATGTGGTGCCATTTAAGGATATAGGTGGCTTATGGGGAATGAAATGATATGTTGAGAAGTTATAAGGTATCATTATAGATTGTTAATACTTTTTATGGTTCAATGGAGTTCCTCATAAGTTTTAGCCCTCTTCTACTCTCTATTCTTCCACTTAAGTCGAATCTCCTCAACATGTTGATCATGAACCATAAACCTAGAGATATACATATTGGCATGGAACATTGCCGAACGACACTCTTCAATCAAATCCTAGGACACTCCCTTCACAAAATGACTCATCAAAACCCTTGGGTTAGACACAAGTAAAAAGCATACATGGAAAATCTGGTAATTTTCAAGAAGTGCTCTTGCAAACTCAGACCTCCTTGAGCAATGTTGATAAATTCCTCAACTTTGGCCTCCTTTTTATCTCTAAGAAAGAAACTATCAAGAAAAGCGTTTCTAAACACCTCCCAAATGATAGGACCTGCTCTCAAGGCCGAAATGCCTCTCCATTGGGTGTACCATGTTTCATCTATATCTCTAAGTTTATAGGAATGTAGCTCGAATTTTCATTCAAAGTCAACCACATCGCATGACTAATTTTGTAGACATCATCAATGATGTCTTGGTGATATTCATTCCCTTTCAACCCAAAGAACATAGGAGCGTTCATCCTAGTGAAGTCTCTCAAGCGGGAAGTCGTGGTAGTAGCATTTTATTTAACACGGGGTCCAACCTACCTATTTGTTTGAGATGCAATGGCTTGAGCTTGTGTAGCTACCGTTTGTACTCGGGTAGTCCTATCTTGAGCGAAAGTCAAAAATGTCAATCGTTTATCTCCATCCATAATAAGTGCAGGAATGACTTGAGCTAGTTCTTGTGGAGGCACTTGTTGTCTTGTGGAGGGACATGGTTTCGTTGGGGACAAACTCCCGCATAAGACAAATAATTCTCAACACTCCTTGTGGCTGCACGTATTGTAGTAATATCCTGTATCCGCAAGAAAAGTGTTAGAATAAAGAGGACAAATAGAGTTTCAACTCTCAAGGCATGACTTTCAAGATTACCAATGAGTCAAAATCGATAAGCAACACATAGCCTCTCATTAATAAGTGTGGTGCGCTTCACACCCACGAACATGACTCTACATAAACGTGGTTCAAAGAAACATCAACCCTAAGATTTCTTTAACCTTATACTCTATTAACAACTTTGTCACGATCGAGAGCACTCATAGACATAATTGACATTTTAATCCTCGGAGAGGTCTATGACTGTCCTCTTAGCATTCGTCATTTCATTTCATAGGTTAAAAAGTTCAGAAAATTAAAACTTTTCATACATATATATATAGTGAGATTTACATAGACCTCTCACATACTACATACCGGGTTTTCTTAGACTCCTCACATATGAAGCATACATATGCTTCTCGTTTAGACTATCATAAAATACATAGGCATTAGTCAAATACTTTATCTCATATTCCACCATCTAAATTAGTAAAAATCTCGGGCATAGGCAATATAAAGTCAACATGTCAATTTAGGCTTACAAAATTATCCAAATGATAAAGGAATGAAAAATGTCTTTATGATAATACGAATTCAACGCTAGAATGTATAAATAGGTGACATTCTCAAACATGAGCTCCGACATTCACTTAAAGAAATGAGTCTTAGTCTTCTACAACCGGCCTCGTAGCAACTCAATGGCTGGAACCTACATGTTTGTAGAAAACATACAGAATGGGTTAGTACACCACCTGTACTAAGAATGGAAACATATGCACATAAAACCATGCTAATTTACTTTGAAAATCCTTTATGCACAATCAAGAACACATATGAACAAATTAAAGTGTACTCATAAGGACAAGATGATATACAATATAACACAAACATCATCAATTAAATTAAATTCAACATGTGTAGTAGCATATTAGATCATATAACCAAACAACTCCAACATGATGTCATAACAACAAAGCATGTATAATAGTTCATCACATTACAACAAATGCAAGACTATTGCCCATAACCCATATAAATCTTATAAATGCAATGACAAAATGAATTCTCATAACACCACACAACCAAGTAAACCCAACACATATCACAACCAACGTCTAACTTCATATAAAATAGCATCATGAGTAGTCATCATCATAAATAGAAATATAGACCAATCACATGTACATATGTGCAAATAACATCATATAAATTGATCAACATGTAAAGTTAACATATGCATATCATTTATTTTGTAAGACATAATAACATCCTCCTAGGACTTCCCTCAAGGAAACCTACTAGAATGTATACGTTGTCACATCCCGAGAGCACACCCTAGAATATATGGCACACTTGGAGTGGAACACGATGTACTTGACCTCTAAGTGGGGTTTGTACAAGCCGTTTTGTATCATTCATCGCATATACATACATGAAAATAGTGCGGAATTATAACTTTTCACAACTTTCTATTAGTATCTAAAAATCTTTTTCATATAAAACTCATAGGAAATACTAAGTCTTATTTCATTAAATCTTAGACAGAAGTGTATTTGGGATATGACACATACAGTACGAATATAGAAATACATAGTCTATTACAATACTTTAATAAAAGAAATAAAAGACATTTATGTCTTCAAGTCAAATGAGTACTTACTTCAACTTGATTGAACGATCCTATAATCCAAGCTTAGATGCCAAAAGCACCTTAACCAATGAATCACATTAGAGATAGATAAAACCATGGAATTAGTACAAACAGATGTACCAAGTATGGCATAATGCATAAAAATAATGAAGATGGACATTTGATTTAAATATCATAATATATGCATAATAACAACATTTATCACCTTAGAAACACATTAGAGAATTTGATCAATTGATCATATTTTTAAAAAACTTCACAGTAAACCTATGTCACTCTACAGTGACTTAATTTACTGTTACAGGGAAGTTTCTCAACTTCACAATGAACACATTCTAGCATGCAATCTTCTCATTAAAAGTTATCCTAGGACTCTCTTGAGCAAGTCAAAAAGATATATCTTATACACCCTCTCTATTCACACCAAAATGATCCCTAATACCAACTATAATGAGATAAAGGCACATACAATACACTAATGACATAGACATGAGAACGTTGCACCAATGATTTTTCTAAGGTGCACTTGAGTGAGTTGTGAAGCTACAACCCATACAATCCCTTCACACACACTTAAGAGATCCTAAGTATTACCTAGGATAAGATCATTCTAATTTAGTACAACAACATACATGTAATATGACACTCTCCTCTTAAAGGTTATCAAAAGACTAACTCAAGTAAATCAAGAAGATAATGCCCATGCTTGACATCTCCAAAATTACCTAAATTATACTTAAGACTACCTAACTTGGGATCATGTATACTTAATCAGTCAACATCCTTACCAGAGTCATTCTAAAGATATATCTAGGTAAGATACAAAGTGACCATTCCTATGCCCCCTTTACACCTTAACTAGACAACCATTAACTACTTTAGATAAGTGCTTATTCAATTGACATGATTTTATACCTTATGTCATTACATTCATTAGTTAATTTAAGAGACATTCATCGCATAAATACATTCAAGTAATGGTCTTCGAGAAGACCTACAGACTCTCACAAGCATCTTCAAAGCCTATTGTTCTATGTCTAGATAGCGTCCTATACCACCACCTAAACTTCATAGATCTTCTCTAATACTAGTAGTTATCACATATGATTATAATACGAAATAACCGACATAGATGACAGTAGAGAAGCATGGCATCTCTACTTGTAACCTACTCCGATGGAGGGTTTTCTACTTGCCAATGGTAGAACTTAGACACATCCCACGTAGGCACATGGTTAAGGAATATGAAGGGTTTTCATTGAACTCTAGCATCATCCCATACCATACTCGCTCGGTGCTAGCCTTTGTTCTCATAGAGTAATTGACATTAAAAAATCACATGAAGAGGTTCCATATCTAGATCATATCCCAATAAAACTCTCCCTACCGAAGAGTGTTAGGGCTTCTTTACAATGGCGACGAACATAGCTTAGTGACATTCCTAAGGATGATATGATGTCGTTCCAGCCAACCAAACTTTAGAACATCATTCATAAATGAAGGATACAACTACAAATTTCCACTTCAAGGTTCATAACCTTACCACTAGGTTTAAGGTTCCACATAAATGACCTTTTTAGAATCATTCAAGTCTCATGTCATTCATACATACAAGACTAAGAGATTTTAGCCACCTAAGTCAAGACATCACATGTTCACATTCATAAATGTATCAAGCAAGGGACACATACATGCACATTACTCACATGTATATAAATATGAGCATACTTTGCATAAATAACTACACATATCATCATAATATATCATGTAATTTGCCGACAAGACCATGATAATCATAATACATATTGTAACTCCCATGACGCCACATCAATTGCAAGTAAAGCACATAACACCGCAACCATAAGTGTACTATACAAATCACAACATAATTAAAGATATACATTACATAAAATAAATAAATTAGGGCAGCGTACAACCAATACATTCTTAGCACTTCAATCAATAGCTAAATCATCCAATTCAATACCAAAAGCCTTTATCTATGGCCATAAAGATCATTTCAATACAAAAACATTAATTCTCAATGAAGGTAAGTAAATTCAATATTGATTTATCAATATAATAAAACCTATAAAACAATTGGATAAAATTCTTACATCATTCAATAGCCCATAGAAAACTACACTAGAATTCATAAGCATTACATCAATCTCAATTAACCCAATTAGTAGTCAAAAACAAGGGTTCATGGATTACATGGATTCATACGTTAATTTAGTTAAAATAATCTCATTAAACATCAAAATAATAAATATATAAAGATTTCAAACCTTTACCGCATGAACCCATGGATATATCATAAAATTGGACAAGTTCATCTTTAGAACATTTTAGAAATCTCTTTGAATGTTGGGCTCCGTGATGACATAGTTTAAAGGATAAAAAACCAAACCTCAATGTTGTTATCCCATTAAAATTATGAATAATCACAAATCCAATATCCAATCCAAGTTCTTTCTTTAGTTTTGGCTTCTATGGGGTTCTACAGAATTTCTAAGAGATCGTTGGGGTATTGATTAGAAAGAGTGAATTCATCTGGGTATGTAGGACTTATAAACCAACATAAAATACCTAAATTATCCCTAAGTAACTGCCTAAACACTTATTTTGATGTTGGATGAATTTACCGATTCACCGTTAAACTTAACAGTGAGAAAAACAGTCCACCAATAACTTGGACACAGATACCGTTAGTCCACAAACGGACCATCCTATCTGGCCGTCGTTTGGGACTGAGACTGGAAATTTGGAGCTTTATATCTCTAGTCTAAGTATTCACCAAAGAATCCCATTGATGGGGCGTCGATTTTCCAACGAGCATTCGTTTACCTCAGTCGATTGGGGCTGGTCTTGACAGCCTTTGGTTAAAGTAAGGGTCCTTCCTCAAGGACTCTCGGTTTGTCCTTGGTAATGTTTTCTCGGACGTGTACATCCCAAATATTTTTATATAACATTTAAAGACCTCCCATATCAATTTCATCCAAAACAAACATGCATACTTGAGAAAACATGTCAAGACACACAAGGTCGTTTCAAGGAAAACCTTTTGAACGCATAGGTGTTCTTTGATTTTGACCTCCAAACTGCATGAAACATGGCACACTGCCTATAAAAACAATAATAACACATATAAGGACCTATGTAACTCATGAAACACACATATAGGAACATAACTACCCATGAGTCTCATAGGTTACTTAGTCGTCGAACGTCTTAGTCGTCCCTTGACGTTTGACTTCCAATGCACCTAAATCTTTAGACAATGCCTCAATGCACATTACAAACCATTTTAGAACCTTAAACCCTCATGAAAAACATGTTAGGATATATCTTCACCTAAGTCATTTTTGAGGTATTACATAAGCAGAGTCCCACGCTCCTACTGAGAGTTAGTCAAACTCCTTAGGTCATCCTAGTAAGTGTTAACTTTATTATTTCAATTTAAAGTTGGGAACAGTTATATTAATCGACATAGACCACATGAGCTAAATGTGGAATCTGGTGTCATGAAACACTACACTGAAAGAGGGTGGTCTACTCGCTAATGTAGTACATAACATGAACATACAATTCTAGGTTGATCCCCTAACTAGTATTCCTTTAGGGGAAAGATAGTTCATGAACTAGGCGACATGCTTGAGACCCTCTTTACGCACAATTGAATTGTTATCTCTATCTCATGAGAATAATTGTGAACCTACCATCCCACATTGTAATGGGTTACCTCTCATATCTACTGCACTCTGTTCTAAGCTAGAGTCCCTTTTTTTAAATGTCTTTAAGTCTTTATTAATCATCATAGCTTATTATAGGTCATAAAAGAATAACCTATTATATATCACAATCATTAACTCATTAGGAATTTCATTTGAACTTCCTTTTAATACAACCCTCACATGTGATATTAACACATTTTCATCATTATGTCATAGTAAGACACATAAATGGTTCACAATCAACCTTATATCATTATACAGTAATCATAATCTCACAATATATATAAACAACATATTTTAATTAAATTCATCATAACATCACCTTCCTATTCTAATAACAATAAATACTTCAATCGAACATAATCATCAAGTACAAGACATCACAATTGAAGTAAGGATTTAAGATCATAGGTCATACCAATTACCTTCACAAGCCTTCTTCTATGATCTTACCATTAACAAACAATGTTAATACATTAATAGACTTAATAAAATCATATAATAGTAATTAATACAATGACTAAGTCAATTACATCATCACCATTCATTTTATCATCAATTAGTAACCTAGGGTTAGGGAAATAGTGTCAATTCATGATCTCTTCTATAGAACTAGGGTCTAACATGAAAAACTACCATAATTAACCAATAAATAATAAAGTTATGTACATAATAAAAAATAAGAAGAATAAAATTTAAAAGATCGATTTTGGATTAAGAATGAAATTTACGTTCTTATCAACATTTGCAAATCAAATTTGAAAAACCCTTTCGGGAATGGAGTCCCAAAGGTAAAGATCTTCCATACATTTTATATAAATGAAGATTTATGTATAGAAAATTGATTATTGTAGCCCTTGTTATCTTTGATATTCAATGGAATCTTAGGAAATAGATAAAGAAAGTCGAGAGAACGAAGAGGATTTTCAGTTTGGGAGTTGAACTGTGTTAGGTTAGATAAAAGAGTGTTAGGTCTTTATATAGTCCTTTAATTTCCTTTATTAGACACCCCCTAACACTTAATTAACAATCTAAGCAAATAAGTAATGAAATGACTTCAACTAAAATTGGACAGGATAACTAGACCTGATTTATAAGATCTTGACCTACGGTCCATAGGTCAGTCTACGCCACTGTAAAGCACATCTATGGTTAGTGTCAGAGACCTATTTTTTTAGAATTTTTTAAAATTTATGAGGCTTTAACTAAGGATCAATCTTTTCCTCGTTGATCAGATGACGGCTCGTTGCCTTTCTCATAGCTAGTCTCTGCCATTTGACAGCTTTTGGTCATTTAGAAAAGGTCTTTCTCAAGGACCTGTAGGGTAGTTCTTGTAGATTCATACCTACATGTTTTTATACTAACATCTTCTAATACATACTTAGTACTTTTTTACGAAATTTCAGTTATTTCTCGCTGATAAAACCCCATAAAACATGCCATGGGACACATAAGATTTATATATATTATTTTAGGTCTTTAAATAGTTTTCCAAGACATTGTTCAACATAAGATCTAGATTAGGTCTTAGATTTCCGGAGTATTACCACTAGGGCTCACCCTCTCGGGCTGTATTTCATATTGACCCATCCTAAGGCCACTAGTTTAGCGATCTTTTTCTAATGACATCTCTCTAAAGCAATCAAAAAACATATGGGAGTTTGTATTTGCAATTACAATACCATTAGACTAATACATAACGACTAGGTGAAATCACAATTAAAATACATCTAACGTATCAACAATCAACACTCAATATGAATATGAACTCATATTTGCTAAATCACACCCAACGTGTCATGACAAAAGAGAATACTATAGAAGAAATGGTATTCTAAAATCGTGGAACAATATACTAGACCTCTCATAGGTATTGTACGAGCCCATTTACATCATTCATTGCATACATGTCTTAAAAGTCGTGTGGAATGGAAACTTTTTGCACAATCGAAAAATACATCAAAATATCTCTTATAGAAAATCATAGGAATTACTAAATCTCAATGTCATCTAAGACACATGAATATCTTGTGACAAGGCCCATACATTAACATATGGAAATATCTAAGTCTATTACAATGTCTTTAACAAAGAAAAATAAACAAAATTATATCCTCAAATCAGCAGATGACATACTACAACTTTCATTTTATGAATGCTACTATTTAAGCTTTACTCCAAAGACTCCTCCCAAAATTCCATGTATATCATTAGAGATCAGAAAAAATATTTAGTACCTTAGAATTAAGTAAGTATGGTTACATGCAAGTAAAACCATGCTAAAAGGACATTTGAATAAAAGCATGCCATTTTTAGAGAAAACTTCATAAGACACGTATAATAGTCACTTACAAGTCATCATAAGCATATATAAGTCATATTCCACAATATAGCATCAATATCATTTCAAAACACATAAATGTGAGACCCTCATACGAAAGGTTATTCAAAGGCTCACTTGAGTGGATATGAAGTGGTAGACCATACAACCCCTTCACACACACTAAAGTGATCTAATGAGTACGTACCTAAGATAAGATTATTCCCATTTCATCATTTAAACTACGTATGTAGAATTACTCTATATCTCACTTAAGTAAGACATGAAGAGACCACCCATACACCCTCTCCAAGTCTACCTAAGCAATCCTTAAAGCTACTACAAATATGTACTTTTTCATTAACATACCATTAACTTAAGTTATAATGTTCATTAAACCATTTACAAACATTCAACAATTAGAGGCTTCATATAATAGTTTTGGAGAATACCTAGGGAACCTACAAATTAATATCTTCAAAGCCTACTCTTGCAAAGTCTAGATAGTGTCCCATTCCACTACCAAAACATTGTAGTACTTTTACAATACTAACATGTATCCCACATGATGAGAGTAGGCAATAACTAACTTAGATCATACTATCTAGTCATCGAATCTGGAGACTACCCTACTTTCGATGGAGGGTGTTTCACTTGCTAAGGGTAGAACTGGAACACATCCCATGTTGGCACATTGGTAAGGAATATTAAGGGTTTCTTTGTATTATATTATTATCTTAAGAAATGTAACACCCATGCATACTCACTCGGTCCTAGCCTTTGTTCTAATACATTAATTTAATCAAGGAGGATATGAATAGGTAGCATATAGAATTCATAACCAAATCATAATACACCTCACAAAAGGGGGTCCATTAGGAATGCCACACAATGGTTTAATAGGATAGCTTCATGACTTTACTAAGGATAATTTCATGTCGTTCTATCTAAAAAAACCCAAGTCCATCATTCACACAAGAAGGATACCATTAAGTCTTTCGACTTCAATGATATTAGAACCTTCTATCTATTTTTAAGGTTCCATATAAATGACCATCTTAACTATGTTAAAGATTATATTAAAATTATACATATACATTCATGACAAAGGTGCTTTAGCCTACTAAGTAAAGAGTCATATTCTTATTTCATGTATAAAGTAGAGGGACGTTGGTCTACAAGGAATAGACTCACATAATTCATCTTATCACATGTGCAATCACATTCATGTAGCACATAGGGACAACAAAGTATAATATAATTCACCCTACTCATTCCATTATACTCTTTATCATAATACATCGTAAGACTCATCGTGATATCCCGAGAGCACACCCTAGCAGGTATGCTACTCTCAGAGTGCGATGCAACACACTTGACCTCTCACAGATATAGTACATGTTCTTTGACATCATTCATTGCATACATATATGAAAAATAGTGTGGAATTAAAAAATTTCACACGAAATATATTATAAATTCTTTTGTATTAAAATCATAGGAGAATACTAAGTCTAAGCATATGGCAATCTTAGACTCAAGAATGTTTCGGACATGGCCCATACAATACGAATATTGAAATACTTATTTTCTTAAAATACTTTGAATTAAAGAAGTCTAAAAATAGTTATGCCCTCGAGTGAAGTGAGGACATACTTCAACATGCTTTAAAGAGTACAAGCTTTCATGCTTCGCTTCAAGACGCTTTCCACCTACACCTTTAGATATAACAAATGTATGGAATTAGTACAATGCATGTACTAAATATGGCATAATGCATAAAATCATGACAAACGCACATTTACGAGAAATGTGCTCTTTTTTATTAGAACATCATATCAAAAGTATAAGAACCATATTGAAGCACCAAAAATCAAATTTAGAAGACAATACATGTCATATGAAGTTAATATCATTTTATCACATCTTACAGTAACATTATAGTGAACTTCACTATTACCTCACTATAAGTACAAGTAAAACTTACACCTTAAAATATAGAATGAATAAAACATGAAAAACACACAAACATGAGATCCTACTACCAAAGGTTATCTTATAAGGCTCACTTTTGTGAGTAATGAAGCGACTGCCCATAAAATCTATGCACGCACACCTAAGAGATCTTTTAGACTACCTAAGATAAGACTACTATCACTAGACACAATAACACATAGGTATATATAATATTGCATTATCCTCCTATAGATTATCAAAAGACTTACTTATGTAATTCAAGAATAGAATGCCTATACCCTTTGTCCAAGATTACCTAAATAATTGTTAAGAGTACCTATGTTTAGATCATGACTACTTTATCAATTTTCTTTCCCTATCTAGAGTTATTCTTAAGACTTCCCTAGGTAGGACATGAAGTTACCATTCCTACGCCCTCTTCATATGTTAATAAAGAAACCTATAAACTACAGTAACTAAGTACTCATTCATTAACATAGTTTCCAACATTAGTAATTATCTTTACTATTTCATTAACAAATATTCATCACATAAGGACATTCAAGTATCGGTCTTAAAGAAGACCTAGGGACTCACTAACTAACATTTTCAAAGCCGAATTGTGCAATGTCTAGATAGAATCCTATAAAATCACTTAAACTTCATAGAACTTCTCATATACCAAAAGATATCCCATTTGATTAGAATAGGCAACAACCGACATAGACCATACTAGCTAAGCATGGAATCCAAAGTCATGAACCGAACCCGATTGAGGGTTATTCTACATTCAATGGTAGAACTAGGACACATCCCATATAGACACATAGTTAAGGAATGTGCAGGGTTTCTTTATACTCTAGCCTCACCCTTAACTAGAGGTACTTCCGAACCATACTCACACGATGCTAGCTTTTGTTCTTATATAGTATTTCAATGAAAGAGTACATTAAGAAGTTTCATATCTAGTTCACAACAAAATCAAATTACACCTTACCAAAGAGGGTCCACTAAGGGTACCTATAATGGCTAAGAGGATAGCTCAATGACTTTCCTAAGGATTATTTCATGTCGTTCGAGATAATAAAACATAAGTCAACCATTAACACAAGAAGGATACCATTATGGCTTTCAACTTCAAGGATATTATAACCTTCAAACAGGGTTGAAGGTTCCACAGAAAGGACCTTCTTTACAATGTTCAAGGTAACATATCAATCACACATTGAAGACTAAAAAGCTTTAGCATATTAAGTCAAGAACTCATATTCCTATTGTACATGTATCAAGGGACACAAATCTACCAAAACAAGACACACACATATTTCACATATATATATTATTGAAGAAGCACAAAGGTATAACCAACATCTTCTATAAGTCATCCTACTCAGTACTATAGTATCATCAATATAATTATCACAAGTATCATACAATATATCAAGAAAAATCATATTTCAACATCAAATAATCCACATAATGACTATACTATAGTCTAATAAACACACATCATCAACTAGAAATACTCATGCTTTAACTCCAAATAAACACATAAGTCATCTTGACATTGATACTTTCAACATATTCAAGTTATACCTTGATAAAGCCATAATACAAAAAGTAATGACGACGAGGCCACATTGTTTCACAATTCATCAATTAATGCCGACAACTCCACTTACAAAAAACCATACTCATGAAGTCCATAAACGGCATCGAGGCATTAGTGAGACCAAATGACATTAAGAAGAACTCATAGTATCCATATAAGGGATCAAATTACATTTTTGGTATATCCTCATATCTGACCCTATTGTTGTGATACCACTATCTCAACTCAATCTTATAAAAGTAGCGGATCCCTTGAAGTTGATCAAATAAGTCGTTAATCCGAGGAAGAGGATTCTTGTTCTTAATATTGACTTTATTTATTTGGAGATAATCAATGCACATTATAAGGGACCCATCCTTCTTCACAAACAATATCGAAGGACCCCATAGAGAAAAACTAGGTCTAATAAATAATTTATTTAGTAACTCTTTGAGATGAGTATTAAACTCTTTCAATTTGGCTGGATCCATTTGATAAGGAGGAATAAAAATGGGGTTAGTATGCTGTAGCAAGTTAATACCAATATCAATTTCTCATTCGGGAGGAATTTAAAGAAGATCATTAGGGAAGACCAATAGAAATTCCCTCACTAAGGGGACCGACTTAATGGGAGGAACTGCAGAGTCTAAATCTTTGACTCTCACAAGGTGGTATAAACACCCTTCAGAGATCATTTTTCAAGCTTCTAGGCAAAAAATGAAACGACCTCTAGGAATAGAATTTTCCCCATTCCACTTTTAGACGGGTTCAATTGGAAAATTGAACTTGACAATTCTTGTTCTACATTCTATTGAAAAAAACAATCATGCAACTAATCCATTCCCAAAGTGACATCAAAATTTACCACATCAAGTTCTACCAATTCACCATGAGTAACTCAATTAGACGACATTATAGGTCAATCTCTATTTACCCTTTTTGCAGCAAACAAATTCACGCACCGGAGTGGATACCATAAAAGGTTCATTTAGAATATCAAGCGAAATATAAAGCGTACTAGCTATAGAGGGATTAACAAAACATAATGTAGAACCCGGGTCATCTAAAGCATATACATCAATAGTAAAGACTTGTACATACTACTAACCACATAGGGAGAGCTCTCTTCTATCTTAGCTTCCCTCTTTTCCCTAGACAGAATATATCAAGAAAATCCTTCTTTATAATCTCCAATATCAATAGACCACCCCTTAACGACATATTGTCTCTTTATTGGATGTACCATGTTTGGGCCACGTCCTTGAGTAGGTAGGTGGATAACTCGGAATTATCACTAGTAGTCAACCACATAGAATAGAGGATTTTTTTATTAATGAACTCTTGGGGATATTCCTCCACCTTGGACCCATAGAATGTACGGGATTCATCCATGTGGAATCCCTCAAGCGGGAGGCCATTGTACTAACATGTTAGTTTCGTAAGGATACAACCTCCCAATCAGCTAGGGCCTTCATGGCTTGATCTTTAGTAGTGACTGTTTGTGCTTGAGTAGTAATGCCTAGGGTCATTTGGAGAAGGGATGCCCTTACGTCCCCATCAAACAAGGCTGGAGGATTGGCCGGAGCTTAATCATCATTAGTAACTTCTTCAATAGGAAGATCTTCATTTCAACCGGGAGGAACTCCCGTATTAGCAATATCTTCTGTCACATCCGGGTTTACCCCTTAGACATAACTAGCGTTGTCGTCCTTTTGAAGTACTAAGACTAGTCTCTTAGATTGATATCTTTACATTCATAGGTTGGAAAATGCGGAAGAATTTAAAACATTCATTATCTCTACTTAGAGGTTTACATAGTCCTCTACATACACATAATATATATTCATATCAAGTATACATAGAACCTTCATATAGGAAGGTTACATAGCCTTCTACTTTTATTGCGCATACATATATTAAAATATAGAAATAGTCTTAGTGATTGCTCATCTCATACCATTTGAATGAATATCACAATATGGGCATAACCCTTACATTAATTCAACAAGACCATGTATAGGTCGTACAAAAGTACAATATTCAAATAAAAAGGAAAGGAATGATAAAGTCAATAAGCTCATAACAAAATCCAAAGCTAGAAGATTACATTGCCCTCGAGAGTTGAGGACCTACCCTACTTGGATGAAAGGAAGAATCCAAGCCTTCAATAATGACTCCTCCCAAAACTCTTCAACGACTCAAAAATAAAAAAGGTTTGGAAAAAAGTAAATAAAATGGGGTTAGTACTCCACATTTACTAAGTATGATATCGTATGAATATAAACAAGAAAAACATGTAAAAAGGGACTTTTTATCAAAACATGAATTTTACAACTTTAGGGACTTAATGCAAAGTCCAAAAAGTTATATCAACCAACCGACATACTTGCTATCATACAAGTAATACTTATCCCAACACACTTGCAACCAAGATTTACTACAACCCTAACATCAAGAAATAATATCACAAGAATGAATAAGAGTTAAACATATCATAATAAACAAGACAACTACTCAGAAGTCCTTATCAAGTAAGCAAGTGCAATGACCAAGAAAATCCCAATAACCTACTTAATCAAGGATCCTCAACAACAAAACATGACCAATGTCCAACTTTACATATCAATGCATTTAGACTAGCATTTCATCACAAATTATCATTATAATCCAAGGAATACTTATAAATGGACTAATCAACATATAGTATTAACAATGTCACATGGTCTATATATACACATCATATATAAGAACCTCCTCCAAAAAAATTCCCCAAGGCTTGCTAGAGCAAAGTCTAGGTAATAACCCATACCCTACCTAGACTAAGCTAGACCCCTTAGGTTATCCAAGTTAGAGTTCAAGTCCTTTAATTTATTTTAACTTTTAGGAACATCATTCCCTAATCTATATAGACCACATGAGCTAGTGTGGAATTAGGTGACATAAAACCCTACACCGAAAGTAGGAGGATTACTTGCCAAGGTAGTACAAAAACATGAAACATAGCAACTACTTCGATCGACTAGCTAGTATTCCTATGTGTGCAACATAGTTCAAGAACTAGCAGATTTAGTTGGGACCCTCTTTATGCGCCGTGCATTATAGTCTCCTCAATGGTAAGAGTAATGTAGTGCTCCTACCTTCCCTATGTAGGAAGGGACGCTTCTCTATCTAGTTCACTTGGTGCTAAGCTAGAGTCCCTTTTATTTTTCAAATGTCTTTAAGCCTTTAATTATCAATGACAAATTAATTTAGGCCATAGGTTTTACCCGTTGTATAATCATCATCAGCAATAGCTCAATAAGAATTGTATGAGTATAAGTCCTTTCAGCACAATTCTTATAAGTGAAGTTAACATTTTAGCATCCCATAACATATTAAGGCACATTGATAGTTTCCACTATCCTTATAGAACATACACCTTAATAAACCTCACAAAATAGTAAATACATTTAAATTCAACATCATATAACCCTATAATTCTAATATAAGGCATACTCAAAATGTAATATCATGACTTAACAAAAATAAATCATAATTCGAAGTAAAGATAGAGATTCTAAGGCTTACCAAGTATTCCTCAAAGTCTATCCTCAAGGTTTTCCCATGAACCCATAACTCAACCCAACTTGGGGAGTACTATCATCACACAATGATAACCGATAGACTAACAAATCAAATTGCATCTCTATAACACAATTTATCATTAGATCACAACTTGAGACAATGTACATAGGCTAATTTCATATTATAATTCATAACCTAAATAACATCTCAATAACTAGAATGATAGGCCTATAATTAATCTTAATTTAATCATAATAGCACTATAGGATAGTAACCAAATGAACAACCAACTCAATTTAATGATCACTATACAATATATGTCAAGATCACTACCTAGGGTAAGGGTTAGAGAATCATATTCTTCAATTTAGACCAATCCATCAACAATAACCATAAACAAGTTAAATAACATGTTGATAAACTCAATATAACCCTAAGAATTCAATAACAACTCAAACCATAACTTCAATTTCGTAATTGGATGAAACTCATAAGAAAACTCAACTTTTTGAAATCTATTATGAAGGAACCCTTTCAAGAAAGGATCTCAAAGGTGAATAGAACCCATACCTTAATTATTTGTCAAAAACTTGATGGTGAATTCGTCCCTTTCAAGGCCCCAAATTCTAGTTCTTGCTAGCTTTCAAATAATGAGTTCATGTAGAGAGAGAAATAAGATAGAATACAGATAGTTTATTTTGAGAGTTGTTTTTAGGTTAATTTGGGTTGAGGTTATTTATAGTCGAACTAAGTCAACTTAAATAATCATCCTTTAATCCCCAATTACCTCTAAACCATTTGATTAATTAAATGAATTTATTTACAACGTGCAAAAATTTGTAGACCTCATCGGCGAGACCCCGATCGACGGACCGTTGCACTATCTACGATCCGTGTTGCACATCCGTAAGTTTGGTGAGAGACAGGTGCAAGCAGGGCCTTTTTAATTTTTCTTATGTGTAGGATGACGATGAAATTGACGCCTCATCGATCCACACACGGACCGATGCTTACACCTATGCACTCCCTCGATGAGTCCAGAGACTGCATGTGAAGGGACCTTCTTCACCACCGTATGTGTGGGACGACGGTTGCATCGATGCCCCGTCGATCCACACACGGGCCATCTTCTCTCTTATCGATGCACATTGTGAGGTAGTGCTGCATAAAACTACATGGGTTCTCCTCCAGGTCCCTTTGTTTGTCTTTGATGAGTAATACCCAAACGTTTCAACCATGGAACAACTCAAAAACCCATTAGCTACCTTTCAACCTCATTTCGTACATTTCCAACTCCTAAAAGTTAGTCAAAACTTCTAAGGCGCACTAACAACCCTTGCAACCAACTTCCCGGACGTTTTGGACGTTTTGGTTCTTAAACCTTGTAAATAACCTATATTCATTAAAAATGGACTTAGAATAGTGTGTAAAAATTATGACACCTATGTTAGGCTTTACAATGAGTCTTGGATTTTCAAGGTGTTACATATTCATCAAGTCTTCGTGCAGCTTCCCTTTGAGTATTCATAGGTATCTATAACCACAATAAAAGGTATAGGTGAAAGCACACATGAAGTACACTCTAGAGGCACAACTTTGGATTTCCAAAAAAATGAAAATTTCTTTGGAATCATATAGCTTCTCAGTCATAAATGTTGAGTGGTTCACAATTATGAATAAGAACAGCCTTAGGCTTGATTTAATGAAACAACAATCCTAAAGATACTCAACCTTGTTATCTGATACAATGTTCTTCACATCCGGGGAGCAGCCCCTAGATGTAACCTGTGTCGTTGTCCTCGAAGAAGACTAAGACTAACCTTTTAGCATTCCTCATTACATCTCATTGTTTAAATTGGGGGAAAATTTAGAACCTTTGATATACATTAATTCATGAGGTTTACTTAGACCTCTCTTTTACACATAATATATCCATATCGAGTATACATAGACCTTTTGTGTAGGAAGCAATACAGAGGCTTCTACTTTTATTTCACATCTATAATATAGAAATATAGACTCATATGACTGTCTTGGATTTTTTTCATTTTAAAATATCTAAAACGAGTTGAACATAGGTCGTAACCCATACTTCATTACAACAGAGGCCTCATATAGGCATACTATCCTCTTAGAATTCTTCATCACATTTCATAAGTTAAAAATGTAGAACAATTAAGACATTTCTTCTATCTATCATTAGGTTTACATATACCTCTCCCATACACATAATATAAATTCATATCAAGTATACAGAGACCCTTCATTCAATAAGAATACACAGTCTTCTACTTTTAAGTCAAATATATAAGGTACATAACATAGTCTTAAAATGGATGTCTCATATTAAACCATCTAAACAAGAGTATAACAATTGGGCATAGAAACCAATAAATCCACATATAGGCTATACAATATTTAGTACTCAAATGAAAGATAATGAACAAAGTGTAAGACTAATTAACATCCAATGCTAGAAAGTTGCATTGTCCACAAATTGGTGAGGACCTACCACATTTGGAGGATGAGGATCCAAGTCTTCTTCAAATGTCATCACAAACCCTTCAATGATCGAAACCTAAAATGTTGGGGGAGGGAGGGGAGGAGAGACACAATGTTAGCACATCACTTGTACTAAGTATAGGACCATATACACATATAATGTACAAATCATGCTTGAAAGGGACATTTCATTAAAATATGCTAATTTACTTTGAAAAAGCCTTATGCACAATCAGGAAGAAATACAAGTCAATAGTCCATATTAATCAAGTCAATACCATGTACATCACAAGACAAACACTATTAAGTCTAATGAAGACAACATGTATATCAACATTACTGAGCACATGACATGACAACTCTATCATCAAGTCATAATATCAACAGGCATGTATAAGAGTTCATAACATCATAACCGAACATGACCATCGCACATATACCCCTATGAAATCAACTAGTGCAATAGACAAGCACAACCATGTAACCTTACTCAACCAAGTAAAGTCAACAAGAACCATAAGCAATACCAAATTTCACATACTATATCATTAATAGTAAATATCATCATACTATAAGAAAAGAGACCAACCACATTTTGATATGTGAAATCAACATCAAATAATGTCATTAACATGTAAGATCAACATATACATATCATTTCCATTTATAATCATATACTCAATAAGAACATCATTCAAAGATTCCTTTCAAGGCTTAATAGTTCAATATATAGGTAGAATCCCATTCCCCTACCTAGATTAAGTCAAACCCTTCATGTAATCCTAGTTAGAGTCTACTTTATAACATTATTTTACTTACGGGAACATCTTGTCTTAACCTAGTTAGACCACATGAGCCAATGTGGAATACATTATTATGGAACGCTACATGGAAGAAAGGTGGACTACTTTCCAAGGTAGATCAATAACATGAACATAACATCTACGCGGATCAACTAGTTAGTATTCCTATGGTGGAAACATAGTTCAAAAACTAGGAGATATAATTTTGGACCCTCTTTATGCTACATGCGTTGTTGTCTCAAATCTCACGAGCTCATTAGTGATCCTACCTTACTTATGTGGGAAGGGACACTCCTCACTCTGTCATAAGCTAGAATCCCTTTTGAAATATCTTTCATTAATTAATCATAACTATGTTTAGGTAATGGGGTCTATACCTTGTATAATCATAGTCATATATCAATATGAATTGCATGAGAACCCCTTCATTATAACCCTCATAGGTGAGATTAACACATTAGGTTCATTATATCATAGTAAGGCCAATAGGTACTTCACCACCAAACATATATCAATACATATTAAGCGTAATCTCACAAACACATAATTCAAGACATTTTATTTCGACATCATACAAAACCAACTCAATATTATCATTAGGTATACTTAAAGATAACTTCATCACTAAACACAAGAGATCATGATTGAAGTCTGAAATTCAAATAATAAAACTTCCACAATCTTCTTCACTAGCTATAATCATAATCTAACCATCAATAATCCAATTCAGCCAAAAAATGGGTTTAATATCATCAATCAATAGTAATTATCGCAATAATGAAGTCAAGTGAATCACTACCAAGCAATTTTCATCATTAGTTTGTAGCCTAGGGTTTGGGACTTAGATCAAATTCGTGATTTACTTCAAAACGTAGGTTAATTAATATAGAACTAGCATAATTGGATCAAAATACATCATAATATACTCATAATTAAGTTTCATAGAGAAAACTTGATATTTATAATCCCTATAACCCCCCTTTTATTAGTATTCAATGGAGTTTCTTTGGGAAAGAGAAAGAAAAAACAAGGAAGAACAAATGGGTTTGGTGAATTACGAGAGTTAGGTCTAGTTTAATTAGGCTAAGTCTTTGTGTAGTGGACCTTAATTAAATTAATTGAACCTCCCTTAACCCTTAATTAACTAAATAAACTTTTGATTAATGAAATGAATTAAATAAAACAACATAGCCAAACAAATACCTGACCTACAAGACCCTGACTGACGAGCCATAGGTCAGTCAACAGGCAGTGTGGCCTCCGTGCTGCACATCCGTGGTTTTGGTCAAAGACTTTACCAAATGAAACCTTCAACTATTTTCTAAGTCTTCATTAACGGAGGCATCAATTTTCTAGGTTGGTAAAGAACACTCGTGTTGTAAGCATTCAATAATTCCAACCACCTTCTTTGTAGGAGATTTAGATCTTTCTGATTAAACACATATGGGAGACTCTTATGCTCGGTATACAAATAAACATGAACATCATAGAGTAATGCCTCCATATTTTAAAGGCAAATATTTTTAAGTCAAGATCATGAGTTTGATAATTCTTCTCATACACCTTAAGCTGTCTAGAAGCATAGGCTACTACATTCCCATGTTGCATATGCCACATCTCAAGCCCACTCGGGATGCATCATAATATACAATGAAGCCCTTGGTACCCTTCAAAATTTCAACACCGGAGCGGAAGTAAGCCAATATTTTATGATTTGGAAGCTTCTTTCACATGACTCCGACCACTCAAATTTAACACTCTTTAGGGTCAAAGTAGTAAAGTTAACTGCAATGGACGTAAAACCATCCATAAACCTCCTATAGTGTACCGCGAGACCCAAAAAGCTCCTAATGTCGGTTGAAGTCAATGGCCGAGGCCAATTCTTGACCATCTCGGTTTTCCTTGGATCAACCTCAACTCCCTCACTAGAGATGATATGACCAAGGAATGTCATTGACCTCAATCGAAACTCAAATTTTCTAAACTTGGCAAATAGTTGATTATATTTAAGCACTTGTAATACCAATCTTAAATGATCCCTCTGATCAACCTTATTTTTTGAATATACTTAGATTTCATCAATCAATAAAATGTTAAATCAATCTAGGTAACTTTAAAACACCTATTCTTGAGGTCCATAAAAGCCACCGGGGGATTAGAAAGACTAAAGGACATTACCAAGAACTCATGGTGGATATATCGATTCCGAAATACCGTCTTTGGTATATCCTAACCTCTCACCCTAACTTGGTGATACCCTGATCTCAAGTAAATCTTAGAAAATTTTGTTGCCCGTTGAAGTTGATCAAACAGGTCATTAATTCGGGGGAGAGGATACTTGATCTTAATAATAACATTATTGAGTTTGCGATGATCAATGGACATTCTAACGGACACATCATTCTTTTTCACAAATAACACTCGTGAACACCATGGAGAAATAGTAGGACTAATGATGTCTTTGTCTTGTAAGTTCTTGAGTTGAGCCTTCAACTCTTTTACTTTGACCAGACCAATCCGATAAGGAGGAATTGAAATGGGGTTGGTATCCGTTAGTAAGTCAATACTAAAATAAATTTCCCGTTCTAAAGGTATTTCGAGAAGATCATTAGGAAAGACCTCCAAAAATTCCCTTGGCAATAATTAATGCACATTATAAGGGACTCATCCTTCTTTTTCACAAATAACACCAGTGCACCCCATGTAGAAACACTAGGTCTAATAAACTCTTTGTCTAGTAAGTCCTTAAGTTTAGCCTTCAACTTTTTCAATTCGGTCGGATCCATCCGATAAGGAGAAATTGAATTGGGGTTTGCATTCGGTAGAATGTCAATACCAAAATAAATTTCCCATTGGGGAGTGATTCCAGGAAGATTATTAGGAAGGACCTTAAAAAATTCTCTTACTACAAAGTCTAACTCAATGGGAGAATTGTTGGATAAATCTTTGATTCTTATGATATGATTTAAATACCCTTTTGAGATCATTTTAAAAGCCTTTAGACAAAAGATGATATGACCTAAAGAATAGAATTTTCACCCTTCCGTTCTTAAACGGATTCATTTGGAAAATCGAACTTGACAATTCTTGTTCTACAATCAACGGAATCAAAGAAATCATGCAACCAATCAATCCCCAAGATAATATTAAAATCGAACATATCAAGTTATACAAATGCAACATTAGTAACTCTATTGGGAAACATTGTAGGAAAATTTCTATATACTTTGATTGCAATTACCGACTCACCTACCAGGGTAGTTATCATGAAAGGTTCCTTTAGGATATCGGGTAAAATGTCAAAGTTTCTAGCTATTAAGGCGGCTAAAAAATATAATGTAGCACCCGGATCAAAGAAAGCATAGACATCAATAGAGACTACTTGTCACATACCGGTCACCATATCAGGAGAACTCTTTTGTTCACCCCTTGAGTAGAGTGTATAAAGTCGATTCTTCTTTGGAGCATACATATTTGAACAACTAGTTTGATCTTTCCCACTTCCTTTGTCTTGCTTCGTAAAATTTAGGCATTCCTTGACCTTGTGGCCACTCGAGCCAAACCCAAGGTAATCCATCCCAACTAACCAATCACCATAATGCTTCTTGCAACACTTCCCACAATTTAGCTTGTTGCTTGATGAACCAGTACCTCCTCCCATTTGAGACATAGGGTTAGACACCCTATCATCACAAACCTTGGGAAATTTTGTAGGAACTTTTCTAGAAAACCTCCTCTTTAATCTAGGCGTGTATTGGATGTAAAGCCATCCGTTAGAGGAACCACTTTCATAAGCTTTGGACTTCTTGGCCTCCGTACTCATTCTCCTCCACCTAGTTCCTTTAACTTTTTGAGCATAAACCATGAGATGAGGTAAATTTATATTATCATGAAGCATAGAAAATTGACATTCTTTAATCTTGTAATCAGACACCCCTGCTAGAAAATGACTCATCTGTTCGCTTGTGTTTGAAACAAAGGATGGAGAATACTTCGACAACTTAGTAAACTTCAAAGAGTTGTCGAGTACACTCATACCTCCTTGACGAAGGTTGATGAATTCTTCCACCTTATCTTCCGTCATCTCTCTAGGAAAGAACCTTTCAAGGAAAGCCTTCTTGAGGATCTCCCAAGTCACTGGACCACCCCTTTGTGACATATTATCCCTCCATTGAACATACCATTTTTGGTACACATCCTTGAATTGATAGGCTGTCAAACCGACCTTCTCAATTTAGGTCGCACCCATTGCATAGAGAATCTTATAGACCTTATCAATTAAATCTTGAGGTTCCTCATCCGACTTTTACCTGATAAATATAGGTGGGTTCATTATAGTTAAGTCTCTCAAACGTAAGGTCATTGTTTTAGCATGTTGAGGTACTCGTTGTCCAACCTCTGTATTTATTTGGGTTGTCATACATTCAGAGGTCATGACTTGGGTTCAAGGTAGATAGTTTGCCCGTATATCTGGATCAGTCATTGGTTGATAAGCATCAAGAACTTAATCCCCCATAGAAACTTGTTCAAGTGGAGGCACTTCACTTTCTTGATCTTGCACATTAGCCACTTCTTCCTTGGTCCTTCTAAAACCTGTTCTTAGAGTATTCATACCTATAAAAACAATACAAGGTGTAGGTGAAAGAACACAACAAGACTCTAGAGGCATGACATAGGTTGACAAGAAGATGAGAGTGTCTAATCATCACATAGCCTCTCATTTATAAGTGTGGCTGAATTCAGATTTATGAATAAGAATCTACATAGACGTTGTTTAATGAGACATCTTTTATATATGTATTCAACCTCATGCTTCAATACAATGTTCGTCACATCAGGGAATGACCCCCTAGATGTAAGAGGCATTGTCGTCCTCAAAGAGGACTCTTAGCATTCGCTATCACATTTCATAGGTTAAAACACAATAATATTAAAACATTTATTCTATCTATCATGAGGTTTAAATAGACATTTTGCATACACATAATATATATTCATATCTAGTATATATAGACTTTTTGTATTAGAAGAATGCATCGACTTTTAATTTTATGGAAAATGTATAAGATACATAACCTAGTCTTAAAACAGATGTCCCATAATAAACAATCTAAACATGAGTATAACAATTGTGCATACACCATACATCAATACAAATAAACCCACAAACAGGCTATAGAATCTTTAGTTTTCAAATGAAAGTGAATGAACAAAGTGTCTTTAAGACTAATAAACATCCATTGCTAGAAAGTTGCATTGTCCTCGAAGTGGTGAGGACCTACATACTTGTAGGATGAGGATCCAAGTCATCTTCCAATGTTGTCTAGAACAATTCAACGACCGAAACCTAAAATGTTGGGGAAAAAGGGAGAGAAACCGGATTAGCACATCACTTGTACTAAGTATATGACCGTGTGAACATATAATTATAAAAATGGACATTTCATTAAAACATGCTAATTTACTTTTAAAAAGCCTTATGCACAGTCAAGAACCAATACAAGTCAATAGTATATATTTATTAAGTCAAGACCATGCACATCACAAGATAAACCATATAAGTTTAATCAAGTCAACAATTAAGTTTGGGTCGATGCAACGAGGAAAATGGTTTACACTTAACTAAATGTATTATTACTTTGTATAAGCAGACTTCTTTCCAAAAACAGATGATTAAAGGGGGGGGGGGGTTGTGAAGAAAAAGTCTTTTAATATCTCTATGTAAAACAAGTAACTAGAGTAAAGATTTATTTTCTAAAAATTATGAGAGAAACTAAGGTATAAGTATTACAATAGGTTCATAACGCCATATTCCAAGTTATAAAAATTCTTCCCTAGTGTTTTGCATGCAAAGTGATAATTTAGGTATCTCAAAATCCTAAGTCTGTCATTTAGAGAATTTCACCAGTTAAAATTCACGTAGCTCTATTTAACCTTAGTTCATTTTAAGTCTGCATTAATTGGTAGTGTTTTGACATTTGTTTCTAATGGTTGATATTGTTGTCTAGATACTTCCTAGAGGGATATATTATGATTAAATATTTAGTAAAATTTTGTAGGTGATGAAAGCTTTGATTAAAGGGTAAGTTTGTTCTGTTATTTGGCTTTAATTTCGAAATGATCTTGAGTGGTATGGTCCACCTTATTGGTGGTGATGTTTACTTGAATTGTATGAATGTAATGTTAATTTTTTATTTTGAATGAGTCCATACAGGCTTTTTATGTGAATTGAGTTGATAATAATGTTATTCTTGTTCAATGTGCCTTAATGAGCTATTATGTGAAGTAGGCGAGAGAGTATGCTTAAATGATGTTATTCTTGTTAATTATTTATGAATCTTGTTATGAAAAGTATGATAATGATTATATCTAAAGGACTTATATGATTATGTGAAGCATGTAATGTGTGTCATGTGATGAATGAAGTTCTAGGCATGTATAGAAGTTAAATGTAAATGAAATGATGCTTATGTGCAAGGTGTGCTCACATGTACACATAGTAAGACTTGAATGAATGAATGAATCTATGTTATGTCCAAAAGGGGATCTTTGGGGTGAACGCTCTTTGTGAGTTGAGATAATTTTTTTAGTAGCAACCCCATTACATCCGATAAGATTTCTAATATAGGTCGGAAGATTAATGTCCTTCATGAGTTGAGTTGTTGTATTCGCTAGATATTCTTAACTTATAGTTTATAATGTTTAGAATCCGTAGAATGTTATTCCTAAAACCGGGAGGATATGAAGAAGAGGTGGTCACACTTCGTGATTTGAGATGTTCTATTCCAATGTACCTCTTGAGATGAGTAGATCGTTAGTAAAGAGTGAGTTACTTAGTAGCAATCTCCTAATCCCTTAACTATACGCCCGCATAAGTGTAAAATCTAAGAGAATGACCTCATTCTAGGCAAGTAAGGATCCCTCATCCTAAAGGTGTTAATATTAGGATTCCATGTCTAGCTCTCATGGTCTATGTCGGTTAAGCTAACTCCCACAAAATAAATGTGCTAAGTCTTCTAAAGAAGTGTTATACTTAGGGTAGATGGTGGATTGCGATGATATTTATCCATTGCACTTTGTAGGCATTCTGAAAAGGGAGTCTTGGTGAGTCTTATTTGAATCAAATGAACTAACTCTTCTAAAATAACATACTAATTAGAGTAGGTGGTGGTATGGGACGCTATCTATCCATTGCACTAGCTAGGAGCTTACGAAAGGGGAGTATTAGTTCCAAGTCTTCTCAAAGAGTGTACTACTCACGGTAAGTGGTGGTATGGAATGCCATATACTCATTGCACTAAGTAGACATTTCGAAAGGGATTTCTTGTTGTGTTGTTGTGAGTTCTTCTATTGTATTGCTATTGAGTGGGTGCTTATTTTTCGAGGTGAGTATGCCAAAAAGGAGGTAGTCTTGAGGGTTTCTTTGGTGTGTATTGAAGGAGTAATATGTGTACTTCCTTCATGTCCTACCTTAGTGAATCTTAGGATGACCATAGATTGGGAAACTCTGACAAAAATTATATTTTTTTCCTCATTGGCAATACATTGGTGGTTCACTACTTTGTAGTCAGTTTAGTTCACTGTAAGGGTCAAATGAATTCACCGTAGTTCGGATCACTTTACTGTAATTTTCTTCTTTTGGTTAGAATTATGGAAATCCTTCTGTAAGTGTTAAATGATATTCCTTATGATATTTTGCTTCTATATTATTAAATGTTTTACTTCAATGGGCATGAAAATGTGTTTGATACTAAAATGTCCCTTTTTGCATGTTTTTGGATATGCCAATCTTAGTACATTGTTTAGTACTAACCCTATATTTTTTAACCTATCAAAGTATAGGTTTTGGAATCAATGTTAAGTCAAATGGCAAAGCTTGGGAAAGTTCCTCTCAAGAAAAAGTTTGTCCTCATATATCTTAGTGCATAATTCATAACTTCTTTGATTCCTTATGTTAAGACTTATTATGTAATTCCATTTAATATAAAGGAGTGTCTCCCTAAGATATTATGTCCTGTATTTAAGTTGGCTTGTGACGATGAGATTCTCTAAATATTTATGAATGACTAGTTTTTATTCAATGTCTTGAAATTTTTTAATTCCTCACTTCTTTTCATGTCTTATGTAATGAATGATAGTTATAGGGCTTGTACAAGACCCCAAAGTGTAAAGTACGCCTTTCCACGAATCGAGGGTTCTCCCTAACTTCTAGGGGGTACTTTCGGGTCGTGACAGACTTGGTATCAGAGCATAAGATTATGGAAAATAGTTTAGGATCTAATAAGTGTCACAAGCTATGTCTAGTAGTATTTTGCTCATTGGTGTGAGTCGTGAAACATTTGTGGACAATAGGAGTAATTTTGAGATAATCTATTCATTAGGTCCTTGAATGCCGCCAGAGCATTAGTGCGACCGAAAGACATAACCAAGAATTATAATTCCCATAAATAGTACGAAAGGCCCTCCTTTGTATATCCACCCCTCTCACTCTAAGTTAATGATACCCTAACCTTAAGCCTATCTTTAAAAAAAAATTGGCCCCTTGGAGTATGTCAATTAAGTCATCAAATCCAGGCTGAGCATACTTTCTTAATGGTGACCTTGCTGAGTTGGCGATAACCAATACACATTCTCAAGGACCCCATCATTCTTCTTCACATAAAAAACTAGAGCTCCCCATGCTCAAAAACTACATCTTAGAAAACCCTTATCTAGTAAAGACTTAAGTTGAGCCTTCAACTATTTCAACTCGGCCAGTGCAATACAATAAGGAGGAACTGATATGGGATTTGTATCTTGTACCAAATAGATGCCAATGTCAATTTCCCATAGCGGAGTAAAAAGGGTTATATGGTATATTTTGACATATCCCTAGTGGGTTTGGGGTGTCAGCTTATGAAACACAGGAAGGTTTAGCTTATGCCTCGATGAAACAAAAGTTACATGATATAAATAACACTACTCATGACATTCATTTAGCTGTCGTGGTATTTTCTTTAAAAATTTGAGGCATTACTTGTATAAGGTTCCTGTTGATGTTTTTATCGATCATAAGAGTCTCCAATATGTGTTTACCCAAAAGTAGTTGAATCTCCGTCAAAGAACGTGGCTTGAGTTAAATCTAAAAAGGGAAATATTTTGGTGGAAAAGTCTAAAAAGAGACAAAGATAAAATTTCCCACTAAGTGTCCGAATTGCCAAAAAGTAAATGCCGAAAACCTAAAGTCGGGTAGATTACAACAAGAGATCCAAATTCCTACTTGGAATTGGGAAGACATCAATATTGACATTGTAGTAGGCTTACGTAAGACCCAAAAATCCTATGATTCCATATGGGTGGTTGTGGATCGGTTGACTAAATTTGCTCACTTTATTCCCATGAAGTCTTAATATTCGGCTGAGGATTTTGCAAGAATATTCCTATATTAGATTGTGTGCCTCCATGAGATTAAATTATCCATCATATCGGATCGAGGTGCACAATTCACATCTAGCTTTTGGAAGTTGTTCAAAAAAGGATTAGGTACTAGAGCGAAGTTGAGCACCGTTTTTCATCCCCAAATGGATGGTAAAGTGGAGCATACGATACAAATCCTTAAAGATATTCCTTTAGCGTGTATATTGTATTTAAAGGGATTTTGGATAGGCATTTACCTTTAGTGGAGTTTTCCTACATCAATAGTTTTGAATCATTTATTTACATCGCTCCTTATGACGCCTTGTATGGTAGAAGGTGTAGGTCTCCTATTGGATGGGTAGAAGTCCGTGAGCCATCACTTTTTGTTCCCGAGTTGATTTATTTAATTTTTTAAAAGGTTCATATCATTAGAAACCTGTTGCAAATGGCCTATAGTAGGCAAAAGTCTTATGTTGATAATAGAAGAAGGGATTTGGAGTTTGTAGAAAGTAATAAGGTGTATTTGAAAATTACACACATGAAAGGAGTGGTTAGATTTGGCAAGAAAGGGAAATTGAGTACTCGTTATCTAGGATCCTATGAAATCTTGCAAAGGGTTGGTAAGGTTGCCTATGAGTTCAAACTTCCTAGTGAATTGGCTTTGGTTCATTCGATTATCCATGTATTAATGTTTAGAAACTACATCAGTTTTCTCTAGTCCATTCTTCCTATTGAGGGATTGGGTGTCAAGCATAACCTCTCCTATGAGGATGTTCCGGTAAAAATTCTTGATAGGCAAGTCATGCAGTTGATGAGTAAAGAAGTGGTTCTCGTAATGGTGTTATCGAAAAATCATCTAGTTGAGGGTGCAACATGGGAGTCTGAGACTGACATGAAGTTCCGTTGCACTCTTATTTTTAAAATTAAGGTTAGTCAATCTTTTGAATTATATAAATATGACTAGAAAATTGAAGTTTCTTGTGTTTTGGGTGAAGGTTTGAACATTATGCATTTTTGAAAGAAATTACTGTGAAGTTATAGTAGAATTTCTATTACAAACTTGAAAATTTTATTTTTGCTTATTTTGAGTTATGTTGTGAATTATGACATGGTGAGTCTTCACGAAATAATAGGTAGCGTATTGTTAAGTTGAAATATGTGTTTTTTGACTCATGTAATGTATGTTGAGCTCATAAGTGTTGTGAGAAGGAAATGTCTCATGATGAAGTGTTTTTTGCCTTATGTGTGGTAATATGAGTTTTGATATTTGCCTTGTTTAAATGACATAATTTATGTTGATTTTCTGTTGTGATTTGTTGGGCTTCTAGTCTTGGGTCTACTACTTCCTTCAAAAGAATTTTAGTGTCATTCGGGGACGAATGTTTCGAAGGAGGGGATAATGTAACAATTTGAAAATCCAAGACTCATTGTAAGGCCTAACATATGCGTCATAAAGTCTTAACAATGTTTCTAAGTCCATTTGTAATAAATGTAGGTCATTTAGGAGGTTTAAGAACCATTATGTCCAAAACGTCTGGGAAGTTTGTTCAAAGGGATATTATTGTGCCTTAGCCTAATTGAGTATCTTTTAGGATTCGGAAATGTAGGAAAATTGGTGGAAAGGTAACTAATGTGTTTTTGAGTTGTTCCATTGTTAAAACGTCGGGGTACGACTCCACAAGGACAAACCAAAGGCCATGTGGAGGACCCTGATAGTTGATGCAACACTTTCTGGCAGTGTCCATCGACAAGACAGAAGACGACCTCTGTATGGAAAAACGCGGCGTCGATGACACCATCGAACCACACTCAGGCATGCTGAATACGGTACATTCACCTGCACCATCTCCGAACTCATCGACGGAATGCAGAGGTACAACAACTGTCCGTGTAAGGATCGATGGGGCATGGGTTCTACCTTCGTCCCACACTTAAACAAATTAGACCCCGCATTTTTGTATGAAATTACTTGTAGAAATCGTGATGTTCATGGGGTGCGTGATGTTTATGAATTGTGTGAAAACTCATGGAAAAGTTTAACCATGAAAGAATCACATACTAATGTACGAAATATCTAGCAAATTGCCTATGAATCTAACGAGAAAATGTTGAGAAAAGGTGGACTGAAAATCTGAGCAAATTTCAAGAAATTGACATGGAAAAATTGAGGATTTGGGTTTCAAAAAACATTTTAAAATGTGTAAGGTCATCAAGGATTGAAACCGAGGCCTCACCAGATGTAAGATACTGATAATTCAAAAAAAGAAATGAGCTAAGGGTAACTATATGGGGTAAGGCTCAAGTGAAGAGATCAAAGAGGGAAAAATAAATACAATGAGATGTATGGGGATCAAACCGAAAACCTCTCAGATAGGTGAGGAAATAAGGAGAACAATTAAATATAAGTAAAAATGTGGTTGTTCGGCATTAAACGAAAAATGAAGGAATGAAATTAAATGAAAAATAGTGTAGGCATTGAGCCTCGACCTTGAGTCTCAAGACGAAATTTCAAATCAAAAATTAATATAACACTTAGTGTTGCTCATGGAATTTGAAATTGGGTTCACTTTCCCAATATCGTACTGATAGGAACTCAACAAATACTAATAATTAAGAGTTAGAAGATAACATTTGTAAAAGTTACACTATTGAGTTAATAGTGAGGCCACTAAAATTTTTTTTGATTGATGTTAATTAAGTAAAAAAAATCGATTGATTGACAGCTCCTAGCACCTACTGAGAGCGTTGAGGTATATTTTGGTACTAACCCAAGACTTACAAGAACAATTCATTACCTTCAGCTAAGGTAAACTTATTTTAACTCAATCAAAATGTTCTATCATAACAGACTTCAAATAGTAATCCAATTAAATATATAGACGTTTATGGTGGTATTAATTCCTATTGAGGGGTTCATACTGTTGAAGGATAGATGCTGAACTAGAAAATTATTTCATGTATTGTTAGAACACAAGATATCAATAATACTTATGAATTAACACACTTCACCTATGAAATTCTAGTTTCTACCTATTCAATTTGTGATCTTATCAGAGAGCAACCTTGGATTTTTTTACCCACAATAGATGATAAACATTCATCACAAAAGAGGGGTGCGATTGGGATAAAGTGATTTAAATTATTGATGGTTTGAATCTGAAATTAAGGAAGAACTCATAATGGTAAAAAATTATCTGATAAAATATCATATCCATTCGATCATGTGGTTGAGAACTAGCTCATAGAATTATAACACCGGTACAATCAGTTTGTATGGAGGGCAATTTGAACAATGGATATCTATGAAATGGTTCAAAGTACAAAGAAATATAATAGACCTGTTGTAAGACCTAAATGAGTTACGTTATCTAGATCCTAACATGTTTTTCATAAGGGTATAAGGTCCTAAGATTGTTTATAATGAGGTATTGAGGCAACGTATGATGATTGAGGTTAATTAGAAGTCAATCATTAAGGGATGACTAAGACGTTTTACGACTAGTCACCTATATGCCTCATGTTTCTAGGCGTGATTATATGTGTAGTTCCTGATCTTATGAGGTTTTTATATGAGTTATAATATTTTTATAGGCAGAATGTTATGTTTTCTTGAAGTTTTGAGGTCAAACGTCCTAGAACGCCCAAGACGTTGGAAAGTTAGCCCATGAGACATGCATATGTGTCATGAATGTTCCTAGTATGTTTGGACGTTTTGCGAGTATTTGTTTTGACTGAAACTGATGTGGAAGTTTAGACATGTTAAAGTAAACATTTATGTACGAAACATCTGGGTATGACTCCTCAAGGACCATGCAAGAGGCCCTCAAGAAGGACCCAAAGATAGTCAATACGCTGCCTTGGCAGTGTAAATCCTTGAAACAAAGGGACAGTTTGTTAGTCCACCAATTCCCCGTCAATGGGGGGTAATCACTCAATACTTGGCCTAGTGAAAGCTTAGGTCAATTGTCAAGCCCCATACCGAAATGAACACCTTAAGTACGGTACGTCGATGGACCTACTGGGCGTCGATGGGTCCGTCGATGCAGGCTGTCTAAAACTGCCATTCACGCTATCACTATATGTGGTGAATTGGAAATTCAACCCACATTCTACCTTACCCCAGGTTTTTTTTTAGTTATTTTTGGGTTTATTAAGTTGATAAATAAAACCTGAAAACCGCATTCCCAATCCATGAATTCAAATTAGTCTTCCCTGTCAAAAAATATCTTCTGTAGAAACATCCATTGGAGATGAAGCTCAATAACAACTTGGAGATTTGATTTCCGTGGGTTCTTCATTAATTTTCAGTGTTTTTATTCTTTAATATGTTATAGTAATACTTCAACTCTATTTAATCTTCAATGTAGATTATTTTTTTCAAATTTTTCAAACAAAAAATATGAGCAAACATCTCCTTCTTAAATCTAGCCATGGATTCTTTCTCAAAATGTTTTCAAAGTCTTCCTCATGATTATTTGATGTTAATATGATGTTTGTAACATGAATTTTAATCAAATTTCATGATGAACCCGTACTCTCTTCGAACTCCCATTTTAGCCATGTATGGCTTTGTGATTTTGATCTTATGTAAATTGAATTGTGTTTCAATGTTGTTAGCATTCTTATATCTACCTTCTAGTCTATGTATTTATGGTAAATTTCTTTTGAGTGATTCATGTGGATGAATGTTTTATTGTTTGAATAAAGTTACTCTTTAATGTAGTATATTGTGATCTTGATGCCATAATGAATAATCTTAGCTACTGCCTACATTGTAATGCAATGATAAATTAGGTGTAATTTATCTAGTATGATTTGATCCAATCGAATTTGTAGGGATTGATCTATATTCTTCTAGTTTATAGATTGATATTGCAATATACATGATGTGATCTTAATTCTAGAGTAGATGAAGCATGCTTTAGCTTGGGATATTACCTCTTTAGCTACTCCCTAACATGTATATTATTAAAGAACTATGGTTTATGATCAATTCTAGGTATATCAGTGAGTTATCTGTATTAATCTACTTCCGATCGATTGATGAATGTAATGTATTCACTTTGATATTGACGTTATAGAACATGAATGTAGGATTTTTTTGATGTAGAAGATACCTGTAGCTACTTCATTAGAAATTAAATGTTGATCACAAAAGGGTATTGATCAATAAGGATCAAAGAAGGATGAATATTTAAGAATGACTTTTCTTCTCTACTTTTCTATACAATTGTTAGTCGATGAATCCTTGTATGGGATTGTGTGGTATGGTCCATTTATGGTGGCGGAGTTTAATTTATTGTTATTTATAAATGATGGGATCATGTCATTAAATGCAATGTTTTATGAATATGTCATGGTGCTGATCACCAATGTGAACTCTAAGCCTAGATTCTTATTCTAGTTATGATCTTGGTTGTATGACCGTTCTATAAGCATGCGGATAACTATGTTAGTGATAGGTTTAGGTTCTGCCATTGATGATTTTTTATGGTTAATAATTCATTACCTATGTAACCCTATGTGAAAGTGTGAATACCTAAGGTTAGGAGTCTTAAGTGTAATGTGAAGTTAGTTTTGTCTCCAATGCTAAATTGAGTTGTATGGTCTACCCTTTGTTGAGCATTGTGGTTCTAAGAGGGTGCAAACCTCAATATGTTGTTAATAGTCATTATGTGATAATTTTGACAAATGTACATGCACTAACACATTATGCATTCTTACAAGTAGTATAGGTTCATGGTGTCTAATGAAAGGTATTCTTATATGCACTAATCTCTACTATTCTGCATGTAAGGTATATGTCTACGAAACTTGTTATGTATTCCCTTACCTACTAAGACTTCATATGTATACTAGTATGGCCAGGTATGGGACCTTCGCTATTCATTACACATATGTGCCTTGATAGGATAGTTCGTAGGTTTTGTTTACTATGAACATGAATGTGAATGCATGATTATGTTAATTTATGAACATGTGTGGTATTAATGTTTTATGTGAAAAGGATTCTCACATATATGTATACACACACACATGAATGATGATCCAGTTAATAGATGGCCACATAAAAGGTGTTTTCAAGAGTACCCAAACTACATAGGTGCTTGCATATGCTATGTCCATGTGAAAGGAGTTCTCACCTATATGACCTACGAGCGAAGCATATGAGGGATTAAATCTCCTAATCTTTCACTATATCAAAATAAAGCTAAAAATGACTTTTTAATAAATGGAACTTATCTTAGCACTGTGAGAACATAGCAATCTTGGGAATATGACTCACAAACCACTCTCTGATCAGAACCACGGACTTCCAATAAGGATCCGTGGTCTGATCGACGTCCCATAGATCGGCAGTCGTTGTTTGATAATTGACTTTACTGTTTAATTTTAGTTTAAGATAGGGTTGTTAGTTAATTAGTTATTCAATTAATTAGTGTTTACGGACGATTTTAATTAGTAAACGAAGGACTATATAAGCCATTTGAATTCATAAACTAACTTAACACCTCAAAATTTTCCAAACCCAATTCTCTCCAACTTCTCTCTAATTTTTCTCTTTATTCAAAGACCACTAGATATGATAAAGCATCAAGGTTAAATAGGGCTCGAAGACTCATGTTTTTTCTCCATCATTCTTCAAGGAATTTTATGGTATGGAAGGAATTCACTGTTGGGACCTCTTTCCCCAAGAGGCTATTCAAAATTGGTTTCAAAAGATATCTAAAACATGAGTTTTCATCCATTTTCTTGAATTGTCTTTAAAATTATTTGTTGTTGAATTCCTGTAGTTATATTGATAAATTATGATAGTTTATTGGTTATTGTTTATGTTCTTATTTTTCGCGACCAGTGTGTAGACCCCATATGAGACCGACGTCGTTGACCTCTCAGAGGTCGTTCACAAGGCTACATACGTCATCGTTACTTCATCTAGGGTAATTTTAGCAGAAAATTTGATCTTTTTCTTTACTTAAAATTCATATAAGGAAATCTACTTAAAAACATAAGAGTTCACAATCAACCATCTAATGTTAAGACCATCAAAGGAAATAAATAGTTTAATACTGCATTAAGTGTATACTTGCCAAAATGGCACCATTACAAAGTTTGAAATGAATTGGAAAATGAAATACTAGTGGAACATGCTCCATTAGATAAAGCCTATATCTAACTTAGATAATAACAATAGACAACCTCAATAGAATGAGGGCCTATCATGGCCGGATGAAAGCTCCACGTCTTGATAGCTGCAACATCGTACCGTAAGGTCTAACATCCACCTGTGCCTGCACCTAAAAGTAGATATTTGTATTGAATTACTACACAGTTGTACTAAGTATGTGTATATGCAAACACACACCAAGGACATGCATGAGTAATTATGGCTCTTTCCTAACAACATGAATTATGGACGGTCAAGTCTGTGGACTAGACAAATTAAGATTAGGAAAGTCAATGGACCTGCCAAATTTGGAATTGGAAAGACATGCCATGAGTGTAACAAGCATTATAAAGTTTATCATTTTGCAAACATCACATACAATATTTCACATATCATATCATGTACTTCATATCATTCTTTCATATGCCATGACACCTTGGAATCATGGAATTGGCATTAGGACTTCCCAAAATGAGGGATCAACATATGGGACCTTAACTAGGGAGACTACGTTAGCAAATATAGAGCCTGCTTCATTCATTCATACGTACTTCAATTTTCATTATTTCCTACACTAGCGCAATCACCGGTCATACCTAGGATGTAGTTTAAGACTCTCATTGGGTTTGCTGTGCAATGACCAAGAATAACCTAGTGTCATTACTTAAGACTAGATCACCTTTTGAATATCATATACTAACACCTTTGGTATCGTTCATTTCATTATGTGCATTATTTTAGGCTGGCCTCATTCATTCTTTGGGAACTTTAACTTTAACTGATATAGACCATGTGAGCATCATGGAATCCTGTTTCTCCCCCACACAAAAAAGATGTGGAATCACTGGCCAAAGTGACCCAAAACTTGCAAGCAGACCCCTCTAGATCCCTATATTGGTTGTATATGTTCGTAGAGTAGGAGATATAAGGAGACCCATACCCGGCATGCCGGACAGTCCCCTCTCATGAGAGTTACGTGAACTTCTCCCTAATGAAGGCATCACTGCTCATAGGTAACCTATTGGTGCTCAATATAAAGTTCCATTACATTCAACTCATACATCATGGAAGCTTGCTTATAGCATGAGGACATCATAGCTCATTAGATGATTTCTCATCTCATCATTAGTATTAACTATGAATTAACTTCAATACTTTCATTTGAGTGTTCAAAGAGACGGGTCTCTTTATTAACTTTATACTCTCATAGGTGAGTATGTTTTGGTAACATTTACTTAGGTTCATTTGAGATTTATCTCATTTTTCACATTAGCCTCTTATCATGTTGTCACCACATTCATTAACTTTAACACATTTGCTCTTCATAATTGCTCACCCCTTTATATGAATGTTCATTTCAACATATGTCAATGCAGTTGGCCACTTAATGTGTTCCACACTCTTACTTAACCCTTCTAGGTTTACCTCATTTCATCACATGTATTTTAGGTTCACACTCTTTTAAACCTATGCTAGACTTATGAGTCCACACATATAAGCCAGGAGGATTCATTCATAGTTAGCCAATATTATCTGGTACAAGACTTATGCATCTTGTAGATATGCCACTATATATATTTGGATCTATAGAGGCAGCATTCATTAATTATTTAGTTACGTATGACTAACATGTCAATAGGGAATTGGGCAAGGGAATCAAACTTCGAATCCCTTGGACACCAGTTAGTAAATTTTTTGTCAGCTAATTTTTGATTTATATTTCGGCTTGGGGAACCCAATTTCGAATCCCCTCACTAACATTATTTTTCCTTTCTTTTTCCCTCCCCTCACCTCAGCTAAATAATTTTAAGCATTAGGGGATCCGGGATCGAACACCTGTATAAACCTTGTCTTTCTCCTAAGTTTTTCCTTGATGGCCGAGAGGAGGTGGGTTTGAATCCCACTCCTCTCATTATTATTACTTTATTATTTTCTTTATTTCACTCATTTTGTCCTCCTTCAGACAAGAGGTGGTGGGTTCGAATCCCACTCTTCCCATTATTTTTATTAATTTAAAATTTTCCCTTTTACTCTCTTTTTTTGCCGAGAGGTTGTAGGATTGAATCCCACACCTCTCATTTTTTCTAAATTTCATGTAGTGAGGTCTTGTATTCAATTCCACAGACCTCATACGTTTTAAATTTATTTTTAAGCTTTTCAAACATCAAGTATTCTGTCTAAGAACTCCGTCACCAAGTGCTAGAAAATTTATTAAATTTTATAGCCTTTATTTAACAATATTCATACGTTAGTTTTTTGGTATTTTCACAATTTTTTTAACGCGTTTTAGGTGTACTTTCATTGTTTTTTAGCTTAGGTTTTTACACCTATTATTAGCCACCTTACACTTAATTTAAACATCACAATTTACACACCTTATGCACAATAATTCCTATCATCAAACAAGCCATTTTAAGACTTCAAAACAGCGAAAAACAACAAATATTTCACACATTGCACCACATCATTTTATGTTGACATCATTGAACATGATTGCTATTTCCAAACACAAAATCACAAAGAACATCATATTTAAAACTTATCTACTAGCAAACGTACCAACAACATGATTTCTAACCTAAATTACATTGAAATGTGAAGGAGACTAGGGTCGTGGAATTCAACAATAAAAGGGATAATTATAGTTTCATACGTTGAATTTTGTAGAAATAAATTTCTCTTATAGAAAGTATTCCAAGAGATAAAACCAATTCCTTGTTGTAGATTTCTACACCTTCAATGTGCTTCACAAATCCTCCACTAAACCATCAACACGATCCAGTCGAGAACATGATGTAAAATTTTCGTTTCTTAAGTTAGCTTGTTTGTTTGTGTATTTTTTTTATTTGTTCTTTGAGTGTATAGAACTTCTGATTGTTTTCTTTTTTTGCAGCAAAGAAAGAAAATTGGATGACAGAGGGAGTGGTTTAGGCGTGTGAGAGAGTTTGGGTGAGATAGTACCCATTAAAATAGGATAGTTTGCAGACATAGTAAATATAAGTTTATAATTAAATAAGTTATAACATCTGATTTCCCCATCTTTAATCAGATATTCATATTAATTACACTAATTTACCCACTTAATTAAAAACAATTTCATTCATTGCTTCCACCTAGGTTCGAACCCGGTGGTGCAACACTTTACTCTTAAAGCCCATATTCGACCCTCTCTCCCAAAAATACACATCCACCTTATAATTATATAATTAAATTTATATTTAGGGTAATTACTATATTACCTTTAGACAGTGAAAAGACCATTTTATCCCTAGACCCTCCAAACGTAAGATTTTCCTTGTTTAAGTCCGGTAAAGACTCATTCGGGTAAATCTTCATATTAGGAAGCCCTACATGGCTGGTTCAAACCATTAAAATTTCAAATAACTCCCCAAGTTAGTAGGATTTGATATTGGAAGGGTTTAGAGGCCTGGTTCTACGTGTATCAATCCATGAAAACACGGTCTAATCGTAGACATTCTAGACACGTTAAGCATTACTTATCTTATACATTTTTAGGGTTGTTACATTATCCCCCCTTTAGGACAATTCGTCCCCGAATGACAGAACTATCTATCTAGCATAATGCCAGAGATAACATAACATCAAAATCATGCATTTGTAACTCAATTAAGTCTGCACACATAATCTTACAATATACAACTATTGCATAATCCTTGTATACTCTATCAGTTTTTACATTTTCTCCTAAAAGTGTACCAACGACTATACGATCATGGAAAACTTCATATATTATCTCAAGAGTGAGAGCAAGCAAAGGAGTTACAAAGGAAGATGTAGACTCTGGGTCAAGTAAGGCCTAAACAGAAGTTGAGAATACTTGAAGCCTAATTGTGACCACATCAGCAAACTTCTCCTGCTCCTCCCTTATATTCAGGGCGTAGAACATGTACCTCTTAGGAGGCGCGAGTGTTGTTGCACCGTGTGGATTAGGCCTAGGTTTAGCATTACCTCCAGCCTGACCGCTATGCGCAGTCCTTGACAATGTGCCTTATCTTATTGCAACAGAAGCAGGCATTAGTTCCCTTATCGACACTCTCCACTATGATCATAGTTACACATAGCACATTCCTTTCTGTGACGCTGCACATCACCTCCATGGACCACACACCAAGGACATGTATGAGTAAGAATTGATCTTTCCTAACAACATGAAATATGGAAGGTCAAGCTTGCGGACTATCCAAATTTGGATTAGGAAAGTCAATAGAAATGCCAAATTTGGAATTTGAAAGTCATGCCATGAGAATAAAAGGAATCATCAAGCTAATCATTTTGCGAACATCATATACCATATTTCACATAATATATCACGTTCTTCATATCATTCATTTATATGCCATTACACCTTGTAATCATGGACTTGGCATTAGGACTTCCCATCTTTAGTTCACAGCTTGAGCCAAGGTACATACACTAATTTCACAAGATTCCAACAATAAACGGCTTCCACAACTCCGAAAACAGAATTTTTATATATCGCATCTACTTAAATTGTGGGAATATGAGAATCTTTTTCATTTCCATCCGCCCTAACGGGGAAAGGATTTCCCTAAAACAAATAAAGGTGTGTCAGGAAACAATGTAAAGTCACCCCTATTTCGCTTTAACATTATAATTCATAACCAAAATTACATCTCAAGAACTAGTATGATCGGCCTATAATTCATCTTTATTTAATAATAATAGCACCATAGGATAGTAATAAAATAAACAACCAACTCAATTGAATGATCACATTACAATATAGGTCTAGATCACTGCCTAGGGTTAGGGATAGAGGATCATACTCTTCAATTTAGACCAAACCATCAAAAATTACCATAAAAAAGTTTAATTACATTTTGATTTAATCAATATAACTATAAGAAATCATTAAGAAGTCAATCCATAATTTCAATTGTGTAATTGAATGAAACCCCTAAGAAAACGCAACTTTTTGAAATCTATTTTGAAGGAAACCTTTGAGGAAAGGATATAAAAGGTTAATAATACTCATACCTTCATGTTTTGTTGAGAACTGCATATGAATCCACCATTGTTCAGATTCCAATTCACCTCCCAAGCAAAGCTTTATGGAGTCTTACAGTTAGATAAAAAAAGAGAATGAAAAGATTTTATGATGAGAGTTTTCTTTAAGCTAATGAGGGTTGAGGGTATTTATTGTAGGACATAATAAACCTAATTAGTCTCCATTTAAACCCCAACTAACCCCTAAATCACATAATTAATTAAACTAAATAATTAAAATTTAACAGTGAAACTTTACCCTCATAGATGAGACCCCGATTGACAGTCCTTTTGGGAGTCCAAGGACAACCCTCCCTCTGTCCTGCACTCCATCATCTTGGTAAGAGACTTTACAGGGGAGAGACTCGGATCACAACAACATAAGTCATCTTCATAAACAATAAAACATAACATGACGTCTATGAATAACAAAATATTAACAACATTATGTTTAATCAAGTAAACATGCATAATAACATTTTTGAGTACATAAAAAAGAACTCTAACATCATTCTATATCAACAATGCACATATAAGATTTCATAACATTACATTATATGCGAGACCTCTTCTCATAACCCACCATCAAGTCTACATGTGCAATGACCAAGCAAAGCCCCATAACGATACATAACTTAGTAAACCAAACAACGGATAACAAGAATTGTCTAACATCATATGACATAGCATCAAGAGTAATCATCATCATAATTTTAAATATAGAGAATTAGCATGTTCATAAGTGAAAGTAACATCATGTAGGATCATCAACGTGTATTTCAAACATATGCTTAATATTTACTTTATATAGCAGAGAAACAACCTTCTAGGACTTCCCTCAAAGCAACCTAGTGCAATGTAATGGTAGAGTCCCACATCCCTACCTAGATTGAGTAAACATCTAAAGTAACCCTAGTTAATGTTCACTTTATTATTTAATTTTACTTTTGGTAACACTTATGTTAGCCGACATAGAACGCAAGAGCTAAATGTGGAATTTTTTTTCATGATACCCTACACCGTAAGAAGGTGGACTATTTGACAAGATTGTATTTAAACATTAATATAGCATTCTAGGTTGATCCACTAAATAGAACTCCTTTGGAGGAAACATAGTTCAAGAACTACGAGATATACATGGGATCCTTTTTATGCACATTGCATTATAGTTTACATTTTCATGAGTATTATCATAGTGAACCTACCTTCTCACATAAGGAAGGGACACTTCTCAATACTAGTTCAGTCGGTGCTAAGCTAGATGAACTTGTTGAAATGTTTTTAAGCCACATTATTACTATAATAACTTTGATTAGGCCATAGGAGACTAACCCCTTGTATATTCATAGTCATAATCTCATTAGTAATTGCATGAGAATGTCTTTTCAATAAACCCCTCATATGTGAGATCAACACATTAAAATCATCATGTCATCTAAGGAATATATACAATTCATAACAAACCATATATTATTGAATCTTAAACAAAATCTCACAGTTTCACACAATAAAGGCATTTCAATTGCATTAGCATACCAATACAAACTTCATACAATCCCAAGAAATGCTTCAATTAATCCTCATAACCAAGTATAAGCCATCACAATTGAAGTAAAGGTTCATGATCACAAAGTCCTACCAATTCTCCTTCAAAATTCATCATCATTGGTCTTACCTCAACCTAAACACTTCCATCCATAAATATGTTACACAACGTCATTAAATATAAATTTACACAATAACTAAATCAATGGTATCAATACTAATTATTTAAACATGAGTTCATAACCTAGAGCTAGAGAATTTGGGTCAATTCATGATCTACTCGCCAAACTAGGTTATATAATTAAGAATTGGCATAATTGAACAATTATACAATTTAGAAATAAAATTCGCATTAGAAAGAAACTAATATGAAATCATCTTTTTCAAAACCAATTTCGCAAGAACCCTTTGGGGAAACGAATCCAGAAGTCAAAAAGGTTACCATAACTTTATATTCTATGAGTATTAATTGTTAAAAATTATATTAGTGAATCCCTGTAACCCTTAGACCTTGATCTGCTATGGATTCTTCCTTTGGAGAGAGAAATTCGAGAGAAGGAAGAGGAATTGGGGTTTGGGAATTGAAAAAGTCCGAAAGGGTAAAGCCTAATCTAGAGCCTCACAAGAGATTCTAAGGGTAAAACTTGTTTAAGGACAAATATATCATATAATTTAGGATGTTTTATAACAAAAGAGTCAATAAATGTTCATGACGTCTGGAAATTAGTTCAACATGTCCTAGTATGCGTTAGTATATTTGATGAGGTTTTAGGAGTCGAAATTTAACGAAATTCGGTAGTAAGATGTTTAAAATGTATTAGAGTTGATTTGTAGTTGAAACGTACGGGTACGATGTCATGACCGATGTCTAGAATCTAGAAGAAACCGGCATGGTTGACCTGGTGGAGGTTGCAGACAAGCCTACATACGTCATCATTACATCATATAGGTTAATTTTAGTAGTAAATTTATAAATTTTTTTTGCTTTGAAGTATACATATAGTTGCATTATATCACATCAGTTTATAACAACCATCTTATAATAAGTTATTCAGATGAAGGAAATAGTTCAGAACTGCATTAATATAAAGTTGCAAAAATGGAACCTATACGACGTCTTAAAATAAGTGAGAATGAAACGGTAGAGGAACATCCTTCACTAGCTCATGCCTACGTCTATTATAGAATATAAGAAATAATCATCCTCTAAAGAATGAGGGACTACCAAGTTTGGAATGTGGTATCGTATGCTCTAGCATCCACCTGCACCTGCAACTAAATGTAAAGGGTTGTATGGAATTAGTACACACTTGTACTAAGTATTGGTTTATGCAAGTACACACCAAGGATATGCATAATTAACAAGATCACTATCCTAACGATATGAGTTATGAAAAGACAAGTCAGTTTGACTTGCCAAATCAGATTAGGAAAGTCATGCTATGACAGTAACATGTATCATCACTGTTTTCATACTGCACACAACACATAACACATTTTATTTAGCACATAAATATATAAAATATATTTTGTTGGTATGCCGTGTCACCTTGTAATCATGTACTTAATATTAGGACTTCCCAAATGAGGGCTCAATATATGGGAACTCAACTAGAGCGCCTTCTTTTGCAAAAACATAGTCCGCTTCATTCATTCCTACGTACTTCATTTTCATTCATTTATATACATAGAATGTTGGTTAGGACTGTCATCGGGTTCACTGTGAAATGACTAAGAATAAACTAGTGTCGTTACTTCAGTCTAATTCACCTCTTGATTATCCTATCTAAACATCTTTGGTATCATTCACCTCTTGATTATGAACCCATACGCACAAGCCATGGCGCTTCGTTCATAATTCTTCTAAGTGACTTATACTAACCAAATAATATATGGTACAAGACTTATGCATCTTCTAAGTATGCCAAGGACACGAGTTTGATTACTACATGGGGCATTAATTATTTTTTTATTCACATAAGAATTATGTATCAATATGAGATTGGGCAAGGGAACCCGATTTCAAATCCTTTGAGCAACACTTACTCTTATATGAATTTTTGATTTAAAATTTCTGCTTGGGTACCCAAGGTCGAGTTCCAACACATACACTTTTTTCCTTCCTTTTTAGTTTGAGGCCGAGAGGGTGTGGGAACGACACACCTCATTTTATTTATTTTTCCTCTTTCATTTATTCACTTGAGGCTTACCCCATTTCGAATCCCCCTTAACTCTTTTTTATTGAATTTTTCAACATCTTACATATAGTGATGTCTCGGGTTCAATCCCTGATGACCTCACACATTTTAAAACTTTTTTGAAACCCAAATCCTCAATGCTGCCTATGTCAAAACTAAATTTCCAGATCATTTTCAGTCCGCCTTTTCTAAACATTTATATGTTAGTTGCTTTAGCAATTCGCTGGATATTTTGTACATTATTATGTGCATTTTTTGTAGTTACATTTGGCCATGAGTTTTAACTCAATTCATCAACATCACACCTCCCATTAACATCACAATCTCTTCAAGTAATTGCATACAAAAACACAAGGATTTAACATGCCATTTTAACATAGTTTTGAAAACTACATACTTAACAATAACATAAATCCGAGCATACATACACGGACGTTATCATCATGAAAACAAGTAACATCCCTAAATTCTACCACCAAACATACCCAACATACAACAATCGATGGGAGCTAGTGAAAGCGACATACAGGGGGAAACATTCCTAGTTTTCGGATTAGAATACAACTGAATCTGAGAGGTTTCTTGGGAAAGGGACCAATTGGAAGAAACCCATACCTTTTTCATCTTGCAACGCCAACCCAAACCTAATGCAATATGCTTCCAACTCCCACAAAAACAATGCTTCACCACCGAAACCTCACGCAACTCGTTGAGATAAATGTTTTTTATTTTCGTTTTTAGTTTAGTTTTTCTTTTGAGTTTTTGCGTACAATTTCTTCAAGAGTGATGAAATTTTGATTTTATTTTTTTACTGATGCTGAAGCGTGAGAATGAGTGTTGAGAGAAGTGAGAATGAGAGTGGACAGATGTGAGAGTATGTTTAGGAGTAGAAGTTTTAGGTAAAGACTTAGTTAAACTAGGACTCTTTGTTATTTAAATTAAAAATCCGATTCTCTATGAATTAAGTGAAATGACTAGCACTCCCTTACTTAAATTAGATAATCAAAAGTGGATTAATTTAACTTAATATTGCTTCTGCTAAGGATCGAGTCAGGTGAAGCCTAATTCGTGAACTGAGTCAATTCGTGTCGACCCGACACAAATCTTTCCTAACAAAATTAAGTAATTACTTAATTAAACACATAGGGTAATTTCAACACTTCCCTTAGAGTGGAAAAGACCAAACCTATGTTTACCCCTTTCAAGTCCGGTTAAGGTTCATCCGGGTGAATCTTAATATTCGGTTCCCTACATGGATGGACAAAACCTTTCCTAGATCAACTAACTCACCTTGTTGGTGGGCTTGGCCGTTGTATGGGTTCTGAGGTCTTGTTCGGCGTGCATCAAGCCGTGTGAACCCAGTTTAATTTAGGCATTGTAGGTACGTTTAGGCATTATTTTGTTTAGTCATTTTTGGGTTTTTACAAATGCCCCCCCCCCTTAGGAACATTCGTCCCTGAATGACACTTCTAATTATCTAGCAGAATGCCGGTCATATCATAATATAAGTACTTTACACATTCAAGCAATAGCAACAAATAATAAAGGAGATAAGAAAACTTTGACTTATGAGTACAAAGTCTAACCTCAAGAGCTAAAAATATTAGGATTCTGAAATATCATATAGGCCTTGGCCTCCAAAGTATCACCCTCAACAAGATGGTTTCTCCACAATTTAATCATTGTGGCAACCTTTTTCCTTCTCAGACGCTTCACCTGCCGGTCTAAAATCTCAAAAGGAACCTCCTCATAGGACAAGTCTTCATCAACCCTCAAACCTTCAACTGACATAATCGATGCTGGATCACCAAAGCACTTCTTTAACATAGAGACATGAACGAATGGATGAATAGAAGCTAGCTCCGTAGGCAACACCAACTCATAGTCCACCTCACCTGCACGTTGTAGAATCTCGTATGGCCCATCGTGCCTCAAACTGAACTTCCGCTTCCCACCAATCTTCCTCGCCCCCTTCATGGGTGATATCGTCAAGTAGAGCTTGTCATTAACATCAAACTCTAAGTGGCACGTCCTGTTATTTGCATAAAACTTCTGTAGAATGTAAGCAGTAGAAAAAATGTCCTTAATCACCCTGTCCTTCTTTAAGACCTCATGAATGATCTTTCGACCCAAAATGGATGACTTTCAAACCTTGAACCACCCAACTAGAGACCTACACCTCCTACCATACAATGCCTCAAACACTGCAATCTCGATTCTGGAGTAAAATTTGTTATTGTACGAGAAATCTATCAATGGAAAATAGTCGTCCCAACTACCCGTGATATCAATCACACACGCTCTCAACATGTCCTCCAATGTTTTAGTTGTGCGCTCGGCCTTCCCATCTGTCTTAGCATGGAAAACAGTACTGACCTTTACCTACATGCCTAACCTTATCTGTTAGGATCTCAAGAAATGCAAAGTGAACTGAGGTCCTCTATCCGAAATGATAGAAAAAGGAATCCCCTTACACCTCACAATCTCATCAATGTAGAGTCTATCATAATCCTCGGCCCTATAAGAAGACTTCACAGGGATAAAGTGAGAAAACATAGTCATCCTATTGACAATAACCCATATAGAGTCATGTTGTCTCCTAGTTCTCAGAAGACCAACCACGAAGTCCATGTTAATGTCCTCCCACTTCCATGTTGGAACCTCAATCATCTAAGTGGGACCACCGATGTTAAGGTGCTACGCCTAACCTGCTGATAATTAGGACACCAGGACACATACTCAACAATGTCCTTCTTCATGCCATCCCACCAATAGATCTACTTGAGGTCATAATACCTCTTGGTGGAACCTGGATGTATCGAATACCTGGATCCATGGGCCTCTACAAAATCTTGCTTCGCAAATCAACCACGTCAGGTAGACAAAGCCTATCCTAGAACCTATATACTCTTTGACCTTCCTAAGAAAATGAATCATTCATATTTATCAACACTAAGTCCATCAACTCAATCAACACAGGATAAAAATTCTGACCCTTTTTTCCTTCAACTTCCAATGATAATTAAGAACTAGAATGAACAGAAACACCCCACTAGTCAATCAACCGCATACCCAGTCTTGCTAGGCTGTGTACATCCTTCACTAACTCCTTCTTCTAATCATTAATGTAGGTTATATTCCCCATGCTCAACCTATTCAAATAACCTTCTACAACATTTGCATTCCCTAGATGGTAGTTGACACTCATGTAATAGTCCTTCAACAACTCTAACCATCTCTGCTGACGTAGATTCAACTCCGTTGGCGTGAACATGTATTGGAGATTCTTTTGGTCTATGAACACATCCACATGCACCCTATACAAGTAATACTCGACATATTCAATGCAAATACAACAACTGCCAACTCCTGGTCATGAGTGGGATAATTTTTCTCAAGAACCTTGAGTTGTCTGGACGCATAGTCTATCAACTTACCACCCTTCATAAGAACACAAACCAACCCAACCCTAGATGCATCAGAATAAATAGTGTAACCCACAACAAGTTTAGGCAACGTAAGTAAAGGGGTTGAAGTGAGTTTGTCCTTGAGCTCCTAGATATTCTTCCTAAAAGTATCAGCCCATTCTAATTTGACCGTCTTCTTAGTCAATGTTTTTAGTGGGTAAGCCATAAAGGAAAAACCCTCCACGAACCTGCGGTAGTAACCAGCCAATCCTAAAAATCTACGGATATAAGTGAGAGTAAGATGTCTTGGCCAGTTATTAACTACCTTTGTCTTACTAGGGTCCACCTCCACACCATTATCAAGCACAACATAACCCAAGAAGGTCATTGATCTAAGCCATAATTCACATTTGCTGAAATTGGCATACATATTATGTTGTCTAATTACCTTCAATTTTAGTATCAAATGTTGTTCATGCTCTTCCCTGATCTTAGAATAGATAAGGATGTCATCAATGAATAGCATGACAAAAAATTGAAGGTATTCACAGAACACTAGATTCATGAGGTCCATAAATTTAGCTAGTGCACTAGTGAGACTAGATAACATAACTAGAAAGTCATAATGAACAGAACGGGTATGAAAGGCTGTCTTTGGGATATATTCATTTCTAACCCTAAGCTGATGATACTCGAATCGAAGATCAATCATTGAGAAGAAACTACACCCTTAGAGTTGATTGAATAGGTCATCTATTATGGGAAGTGGATACTTGTTCTTTGTAGTTACTTTGTTGAGCTGTCGATAATTGATACATATTCGAATGGTTCAATCATTATTTTTAACAAATAACACTAGAGCATCCCAAGGGTAGATACTCCATTAGATGAAACCCTTATCATTGAGATCTTTTAAGTGCCTATTCTACTCTTTGACTTAGGTTGGAGACATTCTGTAAGGAGGAATTGACATCAATTCGGTATCATGATCTAGGTTGATACAAAAATTAATCTCTTGAGAGGAGGGACTCCACGGAAAATATTGGGGAAAACATCATCGAACTCACACACTACAGGCACAGATTCTATGGAAGGAATGTCATGGTCTAGATGATTGATATTCAAAAGATGACATAATGATCCCTTGGACATAATTTTTTTAGCTTTTACATTCAAAATAAAGGGACTTGAACAATTAGAATTGTACCCCCCATACCAGCTCTACTTCACTACGGAAAAAGAATCTCACAACCCTACTACGGCAATCCATGAAGGCATATTATTTATGGAATCTCTCTATACCAAGTATAATATCGAAGTCATTCATGGGTAACTCAACAAGATCTGCACACATAGTCTTTCCACATACTACTATTTGGAAGTCTTTATGAACCCTATAAGCTCTTACATTTTCTCTTAAGGGAGTTCTAACTACGGTAGGATCATTCAAAACTTTTGGTTATGTCTCAAAAGTAAGATAAGCAAGGTAGTCACAAAAGAAAGCGTAGACCCAGGATCAAGTAAAGCTATGGATATCAGAGGGAGTAAGATGTCTTTGCAAGTTATTAACTACCTTTGTCTTACTAGGGTAAACCTCCACACCCTTATCAAAGACAACATAACCTAAAAAGGTCATTGATCTAAGCCACAATTCACATTTACTAAACTTGGCATACAACTGATGTTGTCTAAGTACCTTTAATGTTTGTCTCTAATGCTGTTCATGCTCTTCCTTGGTCTTAGAATAGAAAGGATATCATCAATGAATAGCATGAGAAAAGGATAAAGGTATTCACGGAACACTCGATTCATAAGGTCAATAAATTTAGCTGGTGCACTAGGGAGACCAAATGGCATAACCAGGAACTCATAATGACCAGAACGGGTATGAAAGGCTGTCCTTGGGATATCTTTATACCTTAACCTAAGTTGATGATAACCGGAACGAAGATCAATCTTTGAGAAGAAACTACACCCATGGAGTTGAATGAATAGGTCATATATTATGGGAAGTGGATACTTTTCTTAGTAGTGACTTTGTTGAGTTGTCGATATTCTATAATTATCCGAAGCATTCCATCTTTATTTTTCACAAACAACACTAGAGCGCCCCAAGGGGACATGCTCGATTGGATGAAACCCTTATCATTTAGATCTTTCAATTGACTGTTCAACTATTTGAGTTAGCTTGAGCCATTATGTAGGGAGGAATTTACATCAATTTGGTATTGGGATCTAGGTCGATACAAAATTAATTCTGTCGAGGGGAGGGAATCTAGGGAAATTATCAGGCTAAACATCTTGCAACTCACTCGGTGCAGGCACAGAGTCTATGAAAAGAATGTCAGGATGTAGATAATTGACACTCAAAAGATGGCATAATGAACCCTTGGATATTATTTTTTTAGCTTTTAGATTCAAAATAGAGGGACTTGAACGACTCGAATTCTACACCCTCCATACAAACTCTAGTTCATTAGGGAAAAAGAATCTCACAAGATACCAAAGACAAAGGTCAATCTTTGAGAAGAAACTACACCCTTGGAGTTGATTGAATAGGTCATCTATAATGGGAAGTGGATATTTTTTCTTTGTAGTGACTTTTTTGAGATGTCGATAATTGATATATATGCAAAGGGTTCAATCTTTGTTTTCTACAAAAATCACTAGAGCAACCCAAGGGGACATGCTCAATTGGATGAAACCTTTATCATTGAGATCTTTTAACTGCCTATTCAACTCTTTGAGTTAAGCTGGAGCCATTCTGTAGGGAGGATTTGATATCGATTTGCTATCAGAATCTATGTCGATATAAAAATGAATCTCTCCAAGGGAGGGACTCCAGGGAAATTATCGAGGAAAAAATCTTTGAACTCACTCACTACATGCACAAAGTCTATGGAAGGAATGTCGTGATCTAGATAATTGACAGTCAAAAGATGGTATAACGATCCCTTGGATATCATTTTTTTAGCTTTTAGGTTCAAAATCAAGAGACTTGAACGACTCGAATTGTACCCCCCCCCCCCCATACGAACTCTACTTCATTAAGGAAACAGAATCTTAGAACCCTACTACGATAATCCATGAAGGCATATTATTTATGGACCCTCTGTATTCAAAGTATAATGTCGAAGTCATTCATGGGTAGCTCAACAAGATCTACACACATAATCTTTCCACATACTACTATTTGGCAGTCTTTATGAACCCTATAAGCTCTTACATTTTCTCTTAAGGGAGTTCTAACTACGATAGGATCATTCAAAACTTCAGGAAGTGTCTCAAAAGTTAGATAGAGAAAGGTAGTCACAAAAGAAAGCGTAGACCCTGGATCAAGTAAAGCTACGGATATCAATGGGAGTAAGATGTCTTTGCCAGTTATTAACTACCTTTGTCTTACTAGGGTCCACCTCCACACCCTTATCAAACACAATATAACCCAAGAAGGTCATTGATCTAAGCCACAATTCACACTTGCTTAACTTGGCATACAAATGATGTGTCTAAGTACCTTCAATGATAGTCTATAATGTTTTTTATGCTCTTCCCTGATCTTAGAATAGATAAGGATGTCATCAATGAATAGCATGACAAAAGAATGAAGGCATTCAAGGAACACTCGATTCATAAGGTCCATAAATTTAGTTGGTGCACTAGTAAGGCCATATGACATAACCAGGAACTCATAATGAGCAGAACAGGTATGAAAGGATGTCTTTGGGATATCTTCATCCCTAGCCCTAAGTTGATGAAACCCGGAATGAAGATCAATCTTTGAAAAGAAAATAAACCCTTGGAGTTGATTAAATAGGTAATCTATTATGGGAAGTGGATACTTGGTCTTTGTAGTGACTTTGTTGAGCTGTCGATATTCTATACATATCTGAAGCGTTCCATCATTATTTTTCACAAACAGCACTAGAGCGCCCCAAGGGGACATGCTCGATTGGATGAAACCCTTATCATTGATATCTTTTAATTGACTATTCAACTCTTTGAGTTAGATGGAGCAATTATGTAGGGAGGAATTGACATCAATTTGGTATCGGGATCTAGGTTGACACAAAATTAATTCTCTCGAGGGGAGGGACTCCAGGGAAATCATCGGGGTAAACATCTTTGAACTCACTCACTATAGGCACAGAGTCTATGGAAAGAATGTCAGGATGTAGATAATTGAAACTCAAAAGATGGCATAATGAACCCTTGGATATTATTTTTTTATCTTTTAGGTTCAAAATCAAAGGACTTGAACGACTCGAATTGTACCCCCCCCCCATACCAACTCTAGTTCATTAGGGAAACAGAATCTCCAAACATACCCGGAACAAAGATCAATCTATGAGAAGAAACTACACCGTTGGAGTTGATTGAATAGGTCATCTATTATGGGAAGTGGATACTTTTTCTTTTTAGTGACTTTGTTGAGATGTCGATAATCGATACATATCGAAAGGGTTCAATCTTTATTTTCCATAAACAGCAGTAGAGCACCCCAAGGGGACATGGTCGATTGTATGAAACCCTTATCATTGAGATCTTTTAACTGCCTATTCAACTCTTTGAGTTAAGCTTGAGACATTCTTTATGGATGAATTGACATCGATTTGTTATCGGGATTTAGGTCAATATAAAAATCAATCTCTCGAGGGGAGGGACTTCAGGGAATTGATTGGGGAAAACATTTTTGAACCCACTCACTACAGGCAAGAAGTCTATGGAAGGAATGTCATGATCTAGATAATTGACACTCAAAAGATGGCATAATGATCCCTTGGACATAATTTTTTTAGCATTTAGGTATAAAATAAAGGGACTTGAACGACTCAAATTGTACCGCCCCCCATACCAGCTATACTTCATTAGGGAAACAGAATCTTACAACCCTACTACGATAATCCATGAAGCCATATTATTTATGGAACCTCTCTATACAAAGTATAATATCGAATTCATTCATGGGTAACTTAACAAGATCTGCACACATAGTTTTTCCACATACTTCTATTTCGCAGTCTTTATGAACCCTATAAGCTATAGCATTTTCTCTTAAGGGATTTCTAACTACTATAGGATCATTAAAAACTTCAGGTAGTGTCTCAAAAGTAAGATAAAGCAAGGTAGTCACAAAACAAAGAGTAGACCCTGGATCAAGTAAAGGGTAAACAAAGGTAGAGAAGACTTGAAATATTCCTGTGACTACTTCAATAGACTTCTCCTACTCCTCTCTGCCCTTCAAGGCATAGAAATTGCTCTTCTTATGAGGTTGTGCTGCAATAGCATTCAGGGGATTCGGGCTAGGCTAAATACCTCAACCCTTACCCCTATTTTGTGGAAAGTCTGTGACCATGTGTTTACTCTTTTCGCAATCGAAACAGGCATTTATGCCTAGTCTGCACTCTCAACTATGAATACTGCCACACTTTCCACATTCTTTTCTGGGAAGCTACACATCACGTCCATTTCCCTTCTTGTGCTAAGGTTTGACTCCTTTGGGTGTTGCACTGGTTTGATAATATAGTTACCTGAACTCGGATGCCCTTTATGAAATCTCCGCAGATCACGAACTTCAAAAGTGCTCCAGCCACATTCACTGCCTGGATCTGCCTGGTAAAATTGTTTAGGCCTACAAACCTCATGAACTCTCTCTTCTTCCGGCTGTCCTAAACCTTCTGGACGTGCACCATCAGCCTAGGCAAGTCCTTGTTGTCATGTAGCATTGCCACCCCACACACCTCCTCTAAGTCCTCTGAGATTACTTTATGGTTCCTTCTAATATCGTTCCGGCTATTTGACACAAGGGGAGTGGCATACTTGGAAAATTTAATGAATTTCAGAGAATACTCAATGACAGTCATTGAACCATGATTAAGGTTGATGAACTCATAAACTTTAGAATATTGCATCTCCCTAGGGAAGAACCTCTCCATAAAAGCTGTCTTAAACAGCTTACAAGTGATCAAACCTTCTCCAATGACCTGCTATTATGGCATATCTTTCACCATGTCTATGCAACATCCTTCAGCTTGTACAATTTAAGGTATACATAGACTTTCCTTATATGACATTCGTTCACAAAAACCCTTAAATAATAAGATATTCAAATGAAGGAAATATGTCTTAACTACTTTAATATAAAGTTGCAAAAATGGCACCAATACGACGTTTCAAATTAAGTAAGAATGAAACACTATTGGAACATCTTCAACTAGCTCATTTCTACGTCTAAGCTAGAATATTAGCGATATACATCCTAGAAATCAAGAGGGCCTACCATGTCTTGATGAATGCTCCACGTCTGGATAGCTTTAACGTAGTCTCGTAAGATCTAGCGTCCACCTAAACTTGCACCTAGAAGCAATGGGTTGTATGGGATTAGTACACACTTTTACTAAGTATGGGTGTATGAAAGTACACACCAAGGACATGCATCATTAAGAAGAGATATCTTTTAACGATATCAGTTATGGGAAGCCAACTATGGTTGACTTTCCAAATCAGATTAGGAAAGTCATGTTATGAGAGTAACATGCATGATCATTATTTTCATATTGCACACAACACATAGCACATTTCATTAAGCACATACATATATCATATAACTTTCGTTAATGCACCGTGAGACCTTGGTATCACGTACTTAACATTAGGACTTCCCAAAGGAAGGCTCAACATATGGGTTCTAACTAGGGAGCCTTCTTTAGAAAACACTGATTCTACTTCATTAATTCATACATACTTCATTTTCGTCCATACATATACCTATGATATTATTTAGGACTCTCATCTGATTTACTGGGCAATGACAATGAATGACCTAGTGTCATTACTTGAGTCTAATTCACCTCTTGATTATCCTATCCAAACACCTTTGATATCATTAATTTCATTGTGTGTATTACATAAGGCTGGGCTCATTCTTCTTTGGGAACTTTAAGTTTAACCGACATTGATTATGTGAGCTTTATGAAATCCAATGTCTACCCCACAAAATATATGTGGAATCACAGGCTAAAGTGAAACCAAAACATGCTAGTGTATATAAAGAATTGAACCCTGCTAGAACCATATCTTGGCAGTATAGGTTCAAAGACTAGGAGATATATGGAGACCTATACCTTCCTAAACGGACAATATCATCTCATGAGATTTAAACGAACCTCTACCTTCATAAAAGAAGGAATCACGACTCATAGGTAGCCTATCGGTGCTCCATAGGAAGTTTCATTACATTCATCTCTCACATCATAGAAGTTGGATTCTAGAATAAGGGCATCATCGCTCAGTAGATGATTTCTCATTTCATCATTAGTATTGAGTGTGGATTAATTTCAATACTTTCATTAGAGTGTTTCTTAGAGACTGGTCCCTTTATTAGTTTTACACTCTCATAGTTGAGTATAGTTTTTGGTAACACTTATTAGGCTCATTTGAGAGTGATATCATCTTTTATATAAGCCTCTTTATGACTTTTACAATTGGCTTTTAAGGTTCATATTATAAGGAACTGGTTGCAAACAACCTATAGTCGGCAAAAGTCTTATGCCGATCATAGGAGAAGGAAATTAGAGTTTGAAGAAGGTGATAAAGTGTACTTGAAAATTTTGCCCATGAAACGGGTGGTTTTATTTGGAAAGAACGGGAAGTTGAGTCCTTGTTATGTGGGTCCCTATGAAATCTTGACAAATATTGGTAAGGTTTCCTAGTGAATTGGCTTTCCTTTATCCGGTTTTCCATGTTTCTATGCTTATGAAGTGTATCGGTGATCCCGAGTCTATTCTTCCTATTGAGGGTCTTTGTGTAAAGGATAACCTTTCAAATGATGAAGTTCTGGTTCAAATCATTGATAGTAAAGTAATAGAAGCTAAGGAATAAAGAGGTGGCTTTTTTAAAGGTGTTATGGAAGAATCATATAGTTAAGGGTGCAAATGGGAGGCTGAGGCCGACATGCTGTCCCGTTATCCTCATATATTTGATAACTAAGGTTACTAGTTCTTACTAATAATAAAAAATAATGACTAAAAATTGATGTTTCTTTGGTATTTCGTGAAGTTTTACAAAACTGTGCATTTTTCATGTCATTACAATGAATTTTAATGTGAGTGTGCAATTGGACTTAAAAAATTCAATTCTTCTTATTTTGAGTTATATTGTGCATTTTGATTTGGTGAGTAGTTATAAAATGATATGTATCATGTTGATCAGTTAAGATATGGCAAAATTGACTAATATATGATATGTTGAGCTCATGTAGTTGTTGTGAGAAGGAAGTTCCTCATAATGTAATTTTTAGCCATATATGTGGTAATTGAAGTTTTTTATTGCCTTGTGTAAATGATATGATTGATTTTGTTATGTATTTTCGTTATTTGGGATGCTAGTCTTGAGTCTATTTATTACTTCAAAAGATTTTTAGTGTCATTCAGGGACGAATGTTCCTAAGGAGGGGAAAATATTACTTCAAAAATCCAAGACTTTTTCGAGATCCTAAGATCAGTGTCATAAGGTTTATACACTGTTTTAAGGTCTATTTTAATTAATATAAGTCATTTTGGAAGTCTAGAAACAAAAATGTCAAAGAACGTCCATGACGTCCGGAAAGTAGTTCAATGATGTACTAGTGTGCCTTAGCCTATTTGACTAGCTTTTAGGTGTCACAAAATGATGAAAATAGGTTGAAGTGTGTCTATCATGTATTAGAGTTGATTCATCATCGAAACTTACTAGCACGGATCCCTAAGGACCTACCAAGGGCCCTTGACGAGGACCATTGCATTTTGGGATGAAAGATTGCTTTTGTAGTAGGCACCTACGAGGGGAAACAACGGGGCGTAGGTTTATTGATGAGGCATGGAGACATAAGTTGACCAAAACTTATACATTTTTACTAAGGATCCATTTGCACCAATCTCTTAATCAATCTACAAATGTGCAGCACGGGAGGGGGGACTGGCAATCCATTGACTCTCAATCCGTCGATCGTGGTGTCGTTTATGAGGGCTTGTTTTCGTTGCAGGTTAAACATAGGTTATTTAATGAATTTTTTATTTAGATAGTTAATTATGGATTAAGGAAGGTCTAATTAAGTGACATAACCCCTTATATAAATGCTATCCTAATTAAGACTAACCTAAACTCACATAATTCCCAAACCTAAAACTCTCTTCCTTCTCTCTTCTTTTTCTGTCTAATGAAGGACACCATTGAAAACCAAGTGTAGGGAGGTTTTAAGGGTTTCAAAGAGTCATTTTCCTTTATCATTCTTCATGAATTTGTAAAGTAGGGTATCTCTTTAACCTTTGAGACGTCTTTCCTCAAAGTGTTGCATCAAATTGATTACAAAAGTTAGGTTTTCATCCAATACGAAATTGATGTTATAAATTGATTTGTTTATGATTTATTTTGCATATTATGAATATATTAACATGTATTTTAACTCAATTGTGATATATCTTTATAAATTGGTCTATTTTGTAGAAGTTGAGCTCAACCCCTTAACCCTAGGTAGTAATCTTGACATGAATTGTGTTATATTTGTTCAATTAAATTTGATATTTGCTGAATTATTATAACATTATGTTGTTGTATAAATTATAACTAAATAAGGGTGAATTATATTCCTATCATGCTTGTTTTTGAGAAGTTGATCTAGGTTATGAAGTATGTTGTTAAATGACCTAATATTTTATTTAAGCTACGGACTAGTGATGAATTGTAATATAGTGATTCCATTGGATTTTTTATCATGTTGGTTATCATTATATGATCATACTACACACTAATTGGTTGATTAAGGGTTGATGGTAAGACATTGATGATGAATTATCAATGAGACTTAGTAAGTCTTGTGATCCTTAATCTCTACTTCAATTATGGTTAATTGGGATTAAGTCATGATGGTGTATTTGAGTATGCCTTTTATTAAGATTGATATGGTTGGTATAATGTTGAAATTTAACTATCTTGACTATCATTTATGAGGTGTTGGTTGTGATGTAAATGTTATAAGGATGATGAATGAGTTACCAATGTGCCTTATCATGATATGAAAATATTAACGTGCTAACCTTACCTATATGAATCCTAATGAAAGGACAATACTCATGCAATTATTGTTGAGATATAATGATGATGATGTTGTACAAGGGTTATACGATATGACTTATATAAATCTAGGATGATTAACAAAAATAGTAAAGTCATGTCAAAAGGGACTCTAACTTAGCACCTAGTGAACTAAAGAGAGGAGTGTCCCTTCCCCATAGGGAAGGTAGAATCACAAATGTTCTCTTGAGATTAGAGATTAAAACATATGTATCATAAAGAGAGTCCCAACTATATCTTTTAGTCTTGAACTATGATTCCCCCATAGGAGTACTAGCTAGTTGATCGACATAGTTTCTATGTTCATGTATTTGTTCTACCTTTCCAAGTGGTCTACCTTCTTTCGGTGTAGGGTTCCATCACACCGGATTCCATATTAGCTTATGTGGTCTATGTCGGTTAGGGGAAGATGTTCCCAAAATGTAAAATTAATTAAAGGAATAAACAGTAACTAAGATAATCTAAGGGGTTTAGATTAGTCTAGGTAGTGGTATGGGACTTTACCTAAACATTCCATTAGTTACACATCAACAGAGTCTTAGAAGGATGCTCTTATCCATGAATACATTTATAATTGTACATGATATGTATATATGAACTTTCACATTTTTGATACTATTTGTTGGTTGGTGTCACTTATGAATATGTGTTGGTCAAAATTGTTAAACTATGATGATACGTACTTAAATGCTATGCTATATGAACTAGGAGGTTTGTAATTATTCTTGCTGAGTTACTTGATTGAGTAACGTTAACGGGCTTTGCCTTGTCATTGTACTTATTTACTTGATAGGGGATCATGGGTATTTTCCTTACTATGATTAAATAATAATGAACTCTTATTCATGCATTTGGTTATTTATGACTCGATGATAGAGTTACTTGACTATATATTCAGTTACATGATATGCATGTTGACTTGAAAAGTTTTGATGTTGTTGTTCATTTGATGTACATGCCTATGACTTAATGAATATGCCTTATTGATTTGGTATGGAATTCTTGAATGTGCATAAAGGTTTTCAAAATAAATTGCATACTTAATGAAATGTCCTCTTTTTAGTATGTTTTCATAAAGTGTGTGCATAATGTCTCATACTAAGCACAACTTCTGTGCTAACCCCATTTCTTCCTTTTCTCCAACATTTTAGGTTTCGGTCTATGAAAGATTTTTGTAGTCGAATTTGAAGAAGACTTGGAATTCTTGATCATCTAAGTTGGGTAGGTCCTCGCTTTCCGATTGCAATGCCACTATCAATCCTATGATTTTGCTTTAGTTTTAAAACTCTTATGGTCATTCCTTTTGATTTGGATATTGAACATTCTATGACCTATATGTGGTCTTGTTTCATTGATGTATGGGATAGGACCAATTTAATATACTTTTATTAGATTGTTATGAGATGAGACGTCTATTTGAGACTATGTTACGTTCTATACATTTATATGCTATAAAAGTAGAAGAATAATCTTCCTATACGAAAGGTCTATGTATACTCGATATATATCATTATGTCTATATAGAGGTTGATGTAAAAGTAGAAGTAGTAAAAAATTTTAAATTTCTACTAATTTAACGAATGAATTTAATGATGTAAGATAAGAGTCTAGTCTTACTACTCCAAGAGGATGACGAGACAGATTACGTCTAGTGGTTTTTTCTTTGATGTGATAATTGTTATGTCTTTCAAAAGTAAGAAATGAACTAATATACGAATTTGAACTCTAATCATAACTCTTGGAGAAAGTTACTAAGTATACGTAGGACTATGAACCTACCTATGCATTGCACAAATGAACTTTAGCAAAGGATAAGATTAGAGCCTTTTACGAAAGTAAGAATTATGTTATGTATGACTTGTATGAATGCATGTTAAGTAAATTTTCTATGTCAAAATGTGAAATATGATTATGCATGTCAATTACACCTATGAATTCTCAATGAGTTTACTTAGTATATGCGGGGGTATTAGACTCTATGTGTACACTGCACAACTAAGCTTGTGCAGGGTTGAGAGGTTGGTTTACCTATGATATGATCTGAATTAGTTATGACTAAAGTGTAGCAAATTAATGGGTCCTTACATGATGTTATGAAGTATGTGTCCCTATGTCTAGTGATAATTAAAGGTATTATGACTTGTTGAATATGATATGCCTAGTCTAGGATGGCTTCTTAGGAATATTTCGTGTAAGTAGTATTATGGGATGCTACCTACACATTGAACTATTATGACTTTGGGGTGTCTTAGGCGATGGTTCTTATGTAAAGATCATGTCATATGATGTTCTTATGACCTTATGATATATATGGTTGTGTTGATGTTGCCTATTTATGATACACCAGCTTAGGTGATCTTAAGGTGACACATTGTACTAAGTACACTTGGGGGTTGTTTAAGGGATGAATCAAAGATAGAGAGAGGTAATGTTTTGTATTTTATTGAATGTGCCTCAAAATAAGATAAGTTTCTTTATGTGTTATTATTAATAGTGTTCATGTCTATGTGATGTATGTGAGCCATATGATGCTTATTGTGGTAATCTTTATAAGGTTTACTAAAAAAGACATAATGCCTGATTTCTAACTAAATTTCCTATTTAAATACATGGTTTTGCATAGTTGCCATATTTAAAGAATTCTTTTACTAATATCATTCTTCTACATCTTTTACACTAAGTGTAGGTGGTGATGGCTAGAGGATGTCTCCTGAGTAAAGAGCTTTGATAGATCTATGAAGTTCAAAGAAAGGGATTATTATGATTCAAGGATTTCCCTAAGTCATGTTCTCTTGTTCCAATGTCATGTAATAGTTTAGATTTTATTTGTGTTGTTAAAGGTCGTTTCCCTATTCTTATCTATTGACTTGAGCCTTAAGGTGGAAAACATTAAGTGATGTCTAGCATATGATGTGCTATGAAAAGTTTTAAATTTTCTAGTAATTTTTCTATTAAAATGCAATGAAAGATGTCTAAGGGATTGTACAAGATCACCGAAAGGTCAAGTACACCATGTTACATCTAAAGGGGTGCTCCCCAGTCGTGACATCCCATGTGAGGGATATTTTAGCAACCCTCTTTACATGTTTTATAAGATTTAATAATATGTAAATAAAGTGTGTTAATCTTTTAATAGGCATTTTAAATAGTTTGGAGATCAAACGTTAAAGGACAACCAAGACATTTGGAAACTAGTCATTTGGGTGCTAGTGCGTTATTGCATGTTTTCCTTGTAGTTTATGTGTTTTTCGAAATATAAAAAGAGTAGAGGTGAGCTTAGTGTCTTAATAAACATGTTAAGTTTACCAACATTAGGACACGACTCCCTGAGGACCACCCTTAGGGTCCTTGAGGAGGACTCCAACATTGGACAAGGTAGCTTCCAATGCAGCATGCAGAACCAAGATATGGAGGTCAGTCAGCATAGCGTTCTTGGAATTCAAGAAGCCTCCGCGTCTCAAGAGATACACGAGGCTCATTGCCTCAAATAATCCATGTGGAAAAACTGGGAGCTGCCTTCGCGACGCGCTGCCATATTCCAGATTTTCTCAATTATAAAGTCAAGTTTGACATGTCTAACAATCCAAATAAGTATGGGTATAATTTCGGGACTTTGGGAGTTCGTTAACAACGTGTTTTAAGTCATATTTAGCCCCTATGTCAAGTCAAAACAACCATACCCAATAAGAAATTAAAAATCCAAACTCTTTTCTCTTACAAATTCTCTCAAACCTCCATTGGAGGCCAAAAATCAAGCTCAAGCTAGGAGATGAATTTTAAAGTGGTTTACTTTCCAAATGTGTGGGATTTTATTGAGGTATGTTAACCCTCGATTCTTAGTTTACCTTTCATCTAAGAAATTCCATTGAAGGTTTTCTAATAGGATTCTACGGTAAAAATTTCTATCTTTAAAACTAGTCATGGGTTCATTGTCAAATTGATTTCAAAGTCATTCTAATGATGGATTTATGATTAATTACTTTCTTTTAGATAAATCTGAATGAAATTCAATGAAGAACTCATTATATCCCTAATATCTCAACTTAGCCAATAATATGGGTCTTGTGATCTTGACTAGATGATGATTCAACTATCATTAGATTGTGGTGTATTGTTAAATCTTAATTCGATCCATATCAGTTGATTATGATTTTTTGAGAATTTTTATTTTTTTATCATTACATGGAGAATTGTTGAGTTGACCTAAATTCCTAGTTATAGCCTTCTAACTGATGTTGTATGGTATGGTCTACTTTTCATTCTTGTCTATCTTTACATGTTGTTATAATGTCCTGGAGAGAAATATATTTAGATTGAGTTGATATGAGGATTATCATAATTATGAATGTTATATTTGTATTCCTCAATTCTAATATAATGATCTAGGTGTATTGATGATGTGAAGTAAAATGTGTATGTTGATGTTAGGGCAAGGTATGATGTACATGCTTGGTATTGGTGAGTTCCGATGTAGAATGTCCCCTACCTATATGAACTCTATATAAATATGTGATCTTATGCATGTTAGGAGTCTTCTATTTCAATGTATAATATGCTCTTTCTCCTATGATGTAATGTCGATGTGTGGCTTAGATTCCCTAAATATTCTACATGTAAGTTGTCATGACATGAGAAATTCATTGTATATGTGTGCTGTGATACTTGGAAGGGTGGTTTCCTAAGTAACTAAGTTGTTGCTCTGATGTAATCATCAAAACAAATATGAACACACACTCTAATAATAACTATGATTATTATATGTTTATTGTGTAAATTGAAAGGGTAGTACTCAAATGCACCTTTATCCCACATAATGCATGTGAAGTATATGAATAATGGAGTAGTATCATGTGTTGTTTAGATGTGTTATGTGAAAGGCTTTCTCACATATGTATTCACACACATAAATGTATGAATGAATAATTTTATGATTATCTAGTAAAGGTGAGTAATTTGTAGGGCTTCCCTTATTGTACTCTAAACTAGACTATGTTATGAAATTTAGAATTATATAAAAAGGACATCCTCACATAATATAAGTACTTTAATGAAATTCCATTCTCATCTTAGAAACCATTGTGTTATATTATGTATGAAGGAGCAAGTCCTTAAAGCATACTTTATGAACTAATAATAAATAAAGGCTTAAAGATATTAAAGCAGAAGTTGAAACTTAGCACAGAGTGTATATGTAAAATACGGAAAAGACCCCTCTACTAATGCAATAAGGTTGTTCATCAAAGTGATATCCAAGATATGGAAGCCTCTCTGCTAAGGCAATAGGTGGGGTTTCTAGAAGCAATATACCTATCGCTTAAATGTTAGCCGTTGTAGGACATAGCTAGTGGATCCACATAGATAACTATTATGTATGGTTCTACCTTTGAAAGTAGAACGCCTTCTTTTTTTATGGGGCTATATGACACCGGATTCCATGTATCTCACATAATATATCTAGGTTATGGTTAAGAATTCTAAAGTTAAGAAATGAATTAAGATAAGATTATGAAAATTAGTCATGATTCCTTGAAGGACTAGTTTCTATGGGTAAGACAATGGACCATACTTATGAATTGCACAAGTGGACCCTAAGGAAAGTTATGATTAAGTTCCATTGTGAGATAAAGATTATAGTCATGCATATAAATATGAATTTCTATCAATTTTGACTTTCCATATGTCAAGGTTGACCTTACATATGTCAAGACATGACTTATGGTGATACATGTGGGTTACACTTATGGATTCTAAATGGATTTAGTTCGTATATGTGCGGGTATGGGATTCCATGTGTACATTGTACAAGCAAGCTTATGAAGGGGTTGTGAGGGTGGCTTACCTACGATATGAACTAAATGAGTTATGACTAAGATTTAAGGGATGGAAAAGTTCTTATGTGATCATAATGAAGCGTTTTGGTCTTATGTCTAAGGTTAAATGCATCTATAGTATGTTATTGAGTGAGATGTGCCTAAGTCTAGGGTGACTTCCTAAGATCACGTGGTGTGAGTAGCAATATGGGATGCTACTCATACATTGCACTAGTGAGATTTGGAGGTTGTCTTATGTGTAGATTGTGCCTTATTGCATGTGCCTTAAATGTGATATATTTTCTTCAAGTATTGTTATGAGTAACATCCATGTCTATATGATCTGTATGAACTATATTGTGCCTATTATATCAATTTTCATGAAGTTTTACTAAAAAGACATGATGCATGAGTTCTAAGTAAATGTCCTTTTTAATTCATGTTTTTATATGGTTATCATACTTATTGCATCCTTGTACAAATATCATTCTTCTTCATATTTTTACACAAAGTGTACGTGGAGATTGTTAGAGGACCTTTCCTAGAATAAAGAGCTTGGATAGCTATTTCCAAGTTCAAGTCTGTCCTTATGATTCAAGTACCTTCAAGTAGAGATGTTATAACGTTCATGTAATGATATATAATATTGTTTTATGTTGTTATTGGTCGTGTCCCTATTCTATTCTAATGATGTTGAGTCTAAGATGCCAAAAAGAGACTTAGAGTATGAACTATATACTTATCATTTTATAAATAAAATGATATTCTAGCATTATGTTATGTTATGGAATTTTTAAAAATTTTCTACTAATTTTATGTCAATGCGATGAATGAATGCTAAGAGGCTTGTATAAAACATGTAAGAGGTCACCGACGCCGGTAACTTCTAGGGGGTGCTCCCTAGTCGTTACAACATTTAATAAGGACAGTAGAAGTAGAATTAGAATCACGCATATCCATCCTCGTACATGAGGACTCACCATCATGGGAATAGCAATTCATGTTTCTTCAAGAAAGGAGTAGAATCACTTTGTGCAAACAACAAGAGAAATATGGGTTAGTACAAACCACATGTACGAAGTAAAGAAACATATGCAAGTAAAAAATTTGAAATCATGCACAAAAGTTCATTTAGTTTATAAGCATGCTATGTACATTTTAGAAGCATTTATGCATATTCCAAGAACAATATACAAGTCCACACCATAAGTAATATCATAATAAAGTCATAGTCAACTTTTCATATTTAAAGTTCATTTCATAAATATATCACAAGACCTTACTCATAACTCCCAAATAAAGTCCACCAGTGCAATCTGTTTGTGAAGCCCCATAACCCCTCACAAACTAAGCGAACAAACAAAGGATGTCACAAGCGTTGTCAATTACCTCATACATCGTCATAACAAGTATAGGCAACAACATTCATACAAATTGAGGCCAACATCTTGCATATTAACTAAAATCATTTTCATGTTCGTTCGGTGTTAAGCTAAATTCCCTTTTTGAAGTGTCTTATGTCTTTCTTAACATTATTTCATAACATATGTCTTAGGAGTTTAACCGTTGATATAACATATTCATAGATCGTAGGTTGTACAATGAGAAAGTCCCTTCATCACAAACCCAAAATCATTTGAGAACATTACTTCATAACATAGTTATAGAATGTATATAGAACTTACCTTCAATTATACAAAGCAACACCCACCATCATATCACAATCATAAAATTTATACCATAATTACACATTTGTAAACCTTATCATTCATATTTAAATTAATCAATATTCTTATGGATAAACAAACAATACTACAATAGAATGTTCATATGCTTGAAGGTCTTACCAATAGTCTTCAAGATACCCTTTCAAGACTTCATCACAATTCGTTAATAGTCATCAATAAAATCCATTACCAACGTAACATAATAGTTAATTATACAAGAACATGCTCAATTACATCACCTCATATCATTATTCAAAATAATTCAAGAGATAAGGTTAAGACAAGAGGGACATTCATGGGTCTATAGGGAATTAGGTCAAAAACATTAAATAATTCATAAACATTCATAATAAATCATTGATTAATCAATAATATACCAAACAATTCAAGATTAAAGGTGACCCACGAAATTGATTGAAATCTAGAAATTTGGAAGAACATTGCAAATTGATTTGAAGAAACATCATGGGGAAAGGAGTCCCAAGAGTGAAGAGTTCCCACAACTTTTTAATCTTTCAAGATTAACGGATAAAGTTCTTGTTCATGATCCCTACTTGAAGTTTTTACCTTCTTCTTCAATGGAGTCCTTGTTTAGCTAGTGAATCCAGAGAGAGGTGGGAGCTTTTGGGTTTTGAAGTAATAAGGTGGAAGACTAGTTTTATGACCTAAAATACATAAATGTACCTAAAATAACTAAATATAACTATTTTTAATTGTTATTTAATTAATTAGATAACTACCCAACTGCCCCCACTTAAGTCGTGTGGAGGCAGTGAACTTGGTGACCTTTGAAGAGTCCCTCTTGACAAGGCATCAACCAATCCACGGACCGTATTGGTCATTCGTGGATTGCGACTTAGCGTGTGTTTTTGGAGAATCACGGGAGGAGTCTATGTATGGAATAACATTCACCAGTCATGGGGCCTGAGTCAACAGACGGCTTGTCCAATGCCCTCTTGGTTCCCTACTCTTTTTGACAATTTTTAAGTCAAGGGTTGGGTCCTCCTTAGTGACCCCTAGGGTTGTCCTTGGGGAATAGTAACTACACATTTTTACTCTAAACACGTGGTAATACGTATTCCAATTATTTTTACATGATTTATACCTCATAAAACTCTTCAAACCTCTTACAAGACCTAAGGACACACTAGATCATTTTCACTAGTTTCCGGACTCATGGTCATTGGTTGATGCTTATGCACTAACACTTCTAAACTAAGTTAATCATGTTGGGTTAGGTCTTGAAACATATTTTTAACTCTTTTGATGTTCTTAAACATCATTCAAAACTCTATCTTATGTAATTTTACTTTTGAGGTGTAACCACATGTCCCTCTACCTTCTTCCTTTTATCCTAAATAATCCATCTTTCGATACATCTCTATGACTTGGGATGTTGACATGAATTAAGGACATACTTATGACCCACTGGCATCACTGATTTTGTATTGTGCCTTCAAGCATGTGTTATAGAATGATGGTGTTGCAGTGGCTATCGAGTACTATATGACAAGCTTACACAAGAATCACATCACAATGGATTGCATCTTGATATTTCCCAATTTGAAATTCGATCAACACTTGTTAATACTCAATAAATTATTTATCCTTATTCAACCATTGAGGTTTTTAAGGCTTATCTAGTTTAGTGGTAGGTAGCTTCAACTAGTCCCCCACAACAGTGGTAGCAAGGTTGTAACAACTTCCACTTTAAATGATCAAGATATATACTTGGAACTAGATGAGGTAGTTTGAATGGAATATATTCTTTTTTTGCTCCTAATTTATCACGGCCTTACTAGGTAGAGTTTACCTTACCATATACAATGGTAGTGTGAACTCCCATTCTTCGGGAAAAACTTAATCCACTCGTGATATCCGATCCTCTATGGAAGTCAAATGCTCATGCATGCACCCAATCATCTGACTCACATCCATAGTCTCTACCATGATACTTTCCAAAGTAACCTTCTCGTTTGATGGTTGGGTTTCACTTTCACTTTCCATGATACGTTACAATTAAGACAACTCAACAAAAATAGCAATAAATGTTAGCTTTTAAAGTAAACTCACAATCACTCTTCTTTACACAATCTTTGGTTGCCTGTGGAATTGGTATGGCTAATGTTGAAGATTGATTATATTCGGTTGATCACAAAAGAGACAATTCTACTCTTGGATGGAATGGATTTTTGTTTCAATAAAGGCGGGTGAATAGATCAAAGCAAATGTACTTTAACTACGAAGTAACTGAATAAAAATATAAAAAAGAAAAACAGTAACAAAGAAGTGATACAAGAACCAATAGTCAACAAGTAGGTATTACAAGTTCATAATTAGTTTAGGATTATTGACAATAAACTTGATCAAAAGAAGAAAATTTAAGAATAAGAACCTAAGAAGAAAAGGGTCATAATATGAGTTTCTGATTGCAAAATGCATTCTTTCTTCATCTAATGTTATGTTTAGCTCGCCATCTTAAAGATAGAATCGCCAAACTGGACAATCAGCCAAGGCAACATGGCAATCTGGGTGGAAGTTTGGCCATGTGCAAATTGGACTCAGGGAACCAGACTTAGTTCATTGGATTTTCAAGAAGAACTCTCCAAAACAAGGTCAACTCGAAGACATAGTTGCTCTAAGGGCAAGTCTTCAAGTGGACTAGGCGGTTCAAGTCAGGGGCTTGCTCAAATTCCTCAAGTTGTACCTGCACAACTTTCAAAATTGAACCTTGGCGGTCCTCCCTTTCTTTTTCCTTTAGTATTTACCCTTTTTGATAAAATCCATTTGTATAAAACACTTTTACACTTTCTCTTTCTTATCCTTATGATCTAACTACTCTTTTTTTTATATTCATTCATATGAAGATTTGAATGTTCTTGAAGAACTTGAAGAACAAGATAAAGACCAAATTAAAACCCTCCTGATTTTTATCTCAAAATCTAACAAAATTTGAGATTCAAGCTATTCTTCATATAGGATATGAACCCCAATACTTATTAGCACTGAATCCCTTGCCAAAACATTGAGATTTCAAAGCCTACTTTGTCTTCTTCAAACTTTTTCAAGCTTCAATGGTGTTTTCTTCAATAGTGAACAAAACCCATTAAAATCTCTACCCTAGACTCGAAAAAGGTTAGGGAACACTAATAACCTTGGAAACTCAATAATATTCAAATCAACAAGACCCAATTTTATAATTTCTCCAATACGCTTTGAACATTTTTTGTAACAAACCCAAGACTAGAATTGTAGGACCGAATCTAATGGAGGTTTTGATACAAAATGATGTAATTCTCACAAGAAGAATCACAAATATAAGCGAAATCGAATATACAAGAAACCTAGTTGAGGTCAAACCCTCTTTGACAAGATTACATACTCGAACAAGTGAGATAGATAAAATGACATGAAAAGAGTAAACAAAGTGAAATCTAAGGGTGTATTAAACCAAAAGACCTTGATTCGTTGATCCAACAAGAAGCACATAAATCTTATGATAACCTCAATGGAATTGATATCCCAACCAACCAACATTTCTAAACAAGGTTCAATAAAAGCTTATACAAAGCCCTAAAACGCTCACATAAGGGGTTTCAAGTTTACGACCACAATACTCAAAATCAGCATATCTAAAATGAAACCCTAAATTCCTTTTTATAATTTTAGGGCTTTATTAAACAAACTGGACCAAAAGTAACAAAAAATGGAAAATAGGCAAGCAAACTTGGGCTCGCCTAATGGTCAAGGTGGTGGACCAACTTGTTGGGGATGGTTCCTACTTGTACTTCATCTGTAGCAACGCTCTGAAATTTTGCGCGGTTCGAAGGTCATCGGCCAAAGGATTGTGCGACGTGCCAACTGGACTTCTGCTCGCCAAAGGGTCATAGATGTACCTTTACTTCCCCAAGCAATATTCCATGAATGTGAACTTGTATTTGCCACCAATAAAAGTTCAATAGCCTCAATATTTGTGAACAACTCTTCAATCAATTTATGTTCCCAACATTTTCTATAAGATAAACTTCTTCAGGAAATATTGATTGCATCACGATGTGGCAGGATGAGGGCCACTATAGCCGGTAAGGCGTTACATAAGTCGGCAATAAACAACAAAAATATTCTTTTTGGCAAGTTTCGTTATTGAGAGCTAGGAGACGAACCAAAGGTATTTCTTAACAGTTTTCCTCAACTTTTGGTAATAAAGGAAATGTTTTTACTCTCCTATTAAATTTTTCAATCCATAAAATGTAGATTTTTGGTTAAGTACTATTGGGAGAGTGTATTTAGACTGAATTAGATGGTTACAAAAATCCCTAGTTGCACCTTAGGATGGGATTCAGATTTGTCATAATCCATGTAAATTAAACAATAATTATTGATCCTCATAAATTGATTGTTTGTAGACCTAGAATAAGTCATAAGAATCTTTAAAGGGAAGAATTAAGTTTCTTTGTAGGATTCAAGCTTTTCTTTGAGATAGGTGATGGTTTGATTTCATGTTTTTGTAATGTATGTTAGTATTTGCTTCATCGTAATTCATGTATGTATGATAATGCTGCATTATTAATTGCATGTAATGCAAATGAGTATGAATAAATGATTTTATGTCATGAATCGACTCTTAATTGTATGGTTAAGAGAATGTACATTGTGATTGTGTTTTTTTGAATAGATCAGGTATTACATTCCAACACACTACCTCGATCAAATATCATAAATCAATTTACATATAGGAACGAGTGTCATGTTCCAGTATACTAACTTGTACCAGGTGTCACAATTTGGAACACTAACAGTTTGGGTATGGTTCAATGCGAGGACCATTGACATTTCATATATGCGTATTGTAGAGTATGTGGAATTGTAAATTGCTCACGACATGATAACTCATAGTGTATATGTTCTGTACATGCATGTTTACTTTATTGTGACTTCTTGTATATGTTTCACTTACTAGAATAGTCGTGTGATCCTACGTGTTCACTGTAGTGCACTTGCTCATTCTTTGTTGTGTATAAGGCATCTTCAAGAGGCTACTTATAGATCTCATTTAGGATATTATTCAGCAAGATCAAATTGAAGGGTGAGGCAGTTTTTTAGGCTTCCATGGTTCCGCGATATTTCAGTCCACTCTTTCGAACTCAAACTTTCTTGTTAGATATTCATTTGTCTAGCTTCGAGGATGCACCCCATTTGTTTAGAATTGTTGAACTTTAGAGTTTTGATACATTGACTTTTAAGTTCTAAGGGTTGTTTTCCACATTAGTTTTGTGAATTTTATTTAAACCTTGGAGTTTATCGGAACTCTCTTTGATTAGTATTAATCGTTCTACCAATGGAGGGTTAGTGTGGGTGCAAATCATGACAGTACGTGTAACATTCTGGAAACTTCATGCCTAGTGAAGAGCCCAACTAGTCGTTAAGATTGCGTATAGGGATACATAGGCATCCCAATACTTAATATTGAGAATTATGGGGCATAGTATAGAAAATTGGATAAGGGGTATTAGACAATTTCTATATAATACCCAAATTGGCAAAATATATGGCGTATTAGAAAATATTGGCCAAGCCACCTAGGGCTGACCTTCCTAAAAAATTATAGATTCTAAATAACTTACCTGACTAGCTAAATAACCTATGACTAATAAAAATAAACCAATAAGTGTACCCGACAACCTAAGACATAATTGGGTGACAGTAACCTAGTAACTTGTTAAAGAGAAAACCTAGTACCAAACCTAGGATAGTCCAAAGGGTTAGAACTGGTCCTAACAACTTAATGATATTTTAGTAATTACCCTAGGTCACCTAATTAATTAATATTTTAAGTTAATTAATTAATTTAAATGGTCAAAACGAAATCCTTACACTAACCTAGTAACTAGTTAAAGAGCCAACCTAGTACCTAACCTAGGATGGTCTAAAGGGTTAGCTATAGTCTTAATGACCTAAGGATACTTTTTTAATTACCATAGGTCACCTAATTTATTACAATATCAAGTTAATTAATTATTTTAAATGTAAAAATGAAATCCTTACACTAACCTAGTAACTAGTTCAAGAAACATCCTAGTACTTAACGTAGGGGTTGATTATGGTTCCAATTACTTTGAGGTACTCTAGTAATTACCCTAGGTCCCTTGATTAATTAAATTATATATTTAATTAGTTAATTTAAATTGTCAAAAGGAAATCTTGATGAAAAAATTCAGATTTGACTAAGTGTTATGTTTTCCTATTTCTAGTCAATCTAGTTTGGGCATTTTAGTAATTGTTTAATTTTTTATTTTTTAAATTATTAAACATTAGTTGAATAAGTAAATATACGTCTGTAAGACCTAAATACTCATGATCATTCAATCATAAACGATGCTAAAATAGTAAGCAAAAGAGATAATGTTTCATCAACTCTCTTAGGCGAATTCAAGCTGTTCTTCAAGGTTTTGTGCAACGTGGTCTTATTAGATTAAATTCAACATAAGTTATGGTTTTTATCTCGTGCAATTTTTTCTCAAAGAGTATTTTGCATCGTCTTGAATCTATGAAATCTTGAAACTAGGGTTGTTTCCCAAGGCTCTTTTTGAATGTCGTTCTTCCCTAGTATACTCATTTTTTATTCTAATGAATATATAGATTTAGTCTTGTTCGTGTTGTAGGTATGTGGTAATGGTTGATATTAATGTGTAGGGTTCTTGATTTGTAAATTTCGAATGAACCTACATTTTGTACATGTATGATTATATGTGCTCCATATGTGATATAAAGAATGATGTTGCATCATCTTGTGTCCAAAAATGCTAGTATTGAGATGATACTGTCATGATGTGTATACGTTTTGTTAAATGCAACTTGATTAAAATGTTGTGTTCATTAAAGTGTTTATATGAGGTTGTCCTAAATGTCTACTGATGTGATGTTTGAACTATGTTATAAGGTTAGCTAAAAAGATTTCCATGAATTCATATTTGTGTGAATGTTTGTCTTATGCCAATAAAATGGCTCACAATACATTGTCCAATAAGTTGAGTGACATTGTCTATATTGTTATCTTTAAATAATTAAAAGACTGGTTAATGGTTAATACATACCAAACAAAATATGAACGAATCTAAACTTGGGTTATGCCAATAAATATGATTTGGAAATATTTTCCACTTTTTTTAGGCCAATACTAATTTTATGCCAATCATATATAGCCAATGTATTGAAATGATAAAATAAGCACACCTAAGGTAATTCAATGAATCCATATCCAAGGTCCTGCCAATTATTGGGACAAATCCCAACATGCCCTAAACAAATGAAATATGAACATATGTAACTCACTGAATAAAGTTCTCATCGTCCATACATGATGATATGAAGCTACCAAATGGACATAAGCAAGTAAAGTGAGTATTAACAGAATTAAACATGTCTAATTTAAGAAAGTTAATAGAATGAGTTGTTAAAGGTCATGAGACAAGCCTCACTTACACCTGAGATACCATGTTATCATACGTAGGAAAAAAGGTATTAGAATGTGTGAGAGAAGTCTCATTAACATCAAAGATGTTATGTAAGGATAATTCACATTTAATCAATGTGAAGAAAAGGATGACAAGTCATCAACAAGTAAGTTAAACTTAATCTGGAAACAAGCTTTTATAATGTTTTAATCGCCTCTAAATGGTAAGAAGATAAATAAAGTGAGCAAAGAACCGATAGACTAGGTATGAGCTTGTTCTTTCACGTATAAGTATCATGAGATGAGGCTACCACCGAGGTGGATAAGTAGTCTCCATATATCTCCTAGTATTTGAACTATGTCTAGAAAACATGGGAACTAGCATGTGATTTCCTCCTAAGAGAGTTGGGTATGTTTCGATCTCACCTTGGCCAGTAAGTTCACGTCTTTTTGGTGTTGGGAAGACAATAGATTTCATGTTTAGCTCACATGATCTATGTCAATTAATGCTTAAAAGAATTTTCTTGGTTCACTATTATTGTGAGCCACCCCTTTCTGTGTGGGGTAAACATATGACATGAATTCACCTTAGAAGGCGAATCACCCCTTTTTGGTGTAGGGAAGACACTAGATTTCATGTTAGCTCACATTTTCTAGATTTATTTTGATCGATGAATCACCTCTTTCGGTGTGGGGAATACATTGAATTTCATGTTAGCTCACATGATCTTAATACTAAAGATATCCCTAAGAAAGCAAGAAAAAAAGAAGAAGGAACATATGTTCCAAGTGAGCTATGAAAGTAAGAGATTATGAATATCAATCTTTAGTGTTGATACGAATGAAGTTTTAAGCAAATAATGGGCAGAGCCAAATAAAATAAGTGAATAATGACTTCTTATATTATGAAAATAAAAGGGCCTAAAATATAATATCTAATAAATGCTTCACAACTACCATAATATGAAAATGATCAAATAAGTGGCATAGCCAAAAGAGATTGGCTTATGAAGTGTTCCTGCCCAAATAATACATAATGTAATGAATGACTTTTTGTAAGGATAGTTAAATCATTCCCTTAGTACTTGGGTTACATACTTGGTTCGTTGTGGGTATGGGACTACAATGAATCATTTCACTTGTAAGTAAAACATAGGATCAAAAGAATCATTGAAATACACACAAAAAAAAGAAAAAGACTGAAAAATAAACTAAGTACAAAAGAGAGAGCTCTCGGGTTAAAGGGAATTAAATTTTCAAATCTTCGCTCGAGTTGTTCTAATATTATATTGATCAGTCTAATGTGTTGTGATGACATAGAAAATGATTTGTGTGATTTGAATGCATTAAACTACAACATATTCATACCACAATTCATAAGTACCGAATTATGAATGTGTAGTGACTTCACTTTCTAGAAATGGCATGTTATACATTAAGAGCTTTCCCTGATCATACATAGACTTATGTGGATGTGTGAATACACCCATACTTATTATAAGTGTGTACTAACCCTATACAATTGTATTTCATATAGGTGCAGGTCAGAGAGAAGATTGAAGATTCATTGCAGCTGTTTGGACTCAGAGATCTGCAGACCATTTGGTACGTCCCCTCTAGTTCCAGGATGATAGTTCTACCTTCATAGCCTAGTATTTATAAATATATGGAGGATGTTTTCCCTAGAGTTTTATTCAGATGTTTCATTTTGAAGATTTTGTATTAAGGTCATATAGAAAACATATTATGATATATATGGATTATCCCTTTTTAATTGTTTAATCCATTGTAGATGGTTGTTTATTTGAGATTATAGTATATTAATTCATGAAATTACATATGAAGTCTATGTACACTTCATTAACGTTTAAAAGATCTGAATTTTCCATAAATTTAACTACATGAAAGTGATAAATGCTAAGAAGAGGCTTGCCTGCGACCTTGAGAGGTCAAGGACGCCTGTTGCATTCAGATTCTATAATCCAGGTCCTGAAAAACTTGGTATCATAGAATGAGGTTAAATTAGCTAGGAACTAAAGATCAAAACAACCACGTTACATAGTTTCTAACTTATAGTTTTGAAGTATTCCACAATTATGACATAGAGACTAAGTTATGGTAGGAATCTTCCTTACTTATACTCTTTATCGTTCCATGGAAGATCTTTGACATTTTATTTCATTTTAGAATCAAACTTCCTTCTTATGTGTATGTGTACAAAGATGAAGACAAGAAGAAAGGCAGGCAGGAGAGTTTGAGAAGCAACTGCTGGGGGAAACCAAGGTTTTCCTCAATCCCCAACTATTGGAGAGCAAGTTCCTGTCAACCCAATTGCGTTGATGGATGGAGAAGTGAGAATAGCACTGGTTCAGATGGACCAAACTATGATTGTCTAGGCACAAGCTATCACGGCCCAAGCCCCTAGAGAGGGTTTTCCTAGGGAGAACCCGCGTTCTATCACCATGACTAGAAGATTGACAGATTTCACCAGGATTTTGATATTGCCAGTTGTTCTAAAGCGTGAGATTAAGGTTCTATGATTTGAAAGGTAGAGAGCAGTAGGAGAAGTCAGCTTATGTGGTCACTTGTACCTTGCATGTGTTTTTTTTCCTGCGTATGCATTGTTAGATCCAGGATTTACCTTGTCATTGTTTATTCCTTTAGTAGCTAGAAAATTTGACTTGCCTCCTTAGATCTTACATTAACAATATCTAGTTAGTACTCCCATAGGAGACAGTGTTAGTGTAGAAAGAGTGTATAGAGATTTCCCAATAATTGTTCTCAATAAAGTTACTCATGCTTTACTAAAAGATTTTTTCATGATTGATTTTGATATAATTTTGGTTATGCATTGGCTTCTTAATTGCTATGCTACCATAGACTAGTGAAACAGGGTAGTAAGGTTTCAGTTGCCAAATGAATTAGAGCTGGAGTGGGAAGGGTTTGTTTCAGATCCAACAAGCCCAATATATCCAATCTTGAAGCCAATAAGATAATATCCAAGGGGTTACGAGCCGATGAGAACTTTTCTTACAAAGAGATTTCCATTGAAATTTTAGATCGCCAAGTGAAATGGTTGAGGATCAAGAAGTTTTCCACCGTTAAGGTATTATGCAGGAACCACATTGTGGAGGGAGCGACATGGGAGGCCGAGGCTCATATGAGATCCAATAACCTCACTTATTCAGTTCTTGTGGGTAGATATACTCTTTCTTAGTCCAATTTTGTTATTGAGACTCAAAATCTTATGGCATTAGTAGATTTTATCTTTTATGTCCATAATCGTGTGTCTTATACTTGCACTATATGAGTTAAAATGATTTCATACTTGTGTTCATTTTGTTGCTCTTGTATAGCATAAACATGATTTTTGTGTTGCATGAGTTGTGATTGCATTAAATTAAGTGTGATTGAGAAACAAGTTCCTTAATCTCAGATATGGAGATTCAGATAAGCTTTGAGTAATATGGATCATCCAGAGTAAGTGTGAATCATAATTTCATAAAGATTAAAAATTCAAACATGTTAAAGTGTTTTTCAAAATCACCCTCTTCATTTAAAAAATGATGTGTACTATTATTCGGGGACGAATGTTCCTAAATTCTGGGATAATGTAACATTCCGAAAAATTTCATGTCTATTGAAGATCCTAGTAGGTCATTAACAATGTGTACAGGGGGTACATAGGCATCCCAATGCCCAATATTAAGAAATATCGGTCATATTATAGAAAAACAGCCAAGGGGTATTAGCCAATTTCTATATAATACCCAAATAGGCAAAATATTGGACATACTATAAAATATTAGATTAAAATTATAAGCCAATTTTTCATGTATGAACAAGTAAATTAAATGCATTTTGGTTTGTCCTACCCAATACAACCTTGTTTAAGAAGTGTACCTGTAATAAAGACTCTAAGCTAAAAAAAATATATGGATTCTCAACTTAATACAATATGTACTAGGTATTTAAGTGTAAAGCGTAGTACCATAGCAGATGACCATTTATAATGATGATGTAGAGTAAGCAGTACCCAAGGATATAGTGAGGATCCTTGGGACAATAAGAAATGAGCAGCAACACATATGGTGGTGAATCCATCTGGGGATGACCTTCCTAACAAACTCTAGACTATAACTAAATGACCTAACTAACTAACTAACTAACCTAGGACTAACCTAAATAAACCAATTAGTGCACCCGACAACCTAAGACTTTAATGGGTGACATTAACCTATTAACTAGTTAAAGCGACAATCTAGTACCAACCTAGGATGGTCCAAAGGGTTAGTTATGGTCCTAACGACTTAAGGGTACTTTAGTAATTTTCCTAGGTCACCTAATTAATTAAATTATCATGTTATTTAATTAAATTAAATGGTCTAAATAAAATCCTTACACTAACCTAGTAACTAGTTAAACAGACAAAGTAGTTGCTAACGTAGGATGGTTCAACGGGTTAGTTATGGTGATAACGACTTAAGGGTATTTTTTGTAATCACCCTAGGTAACCTAATTAATTAAATTAAAAATTAAACTTATTAATTTAAATGGTCAAAACTAAATCCTCACATTAACCTAGTAACTAGTTCAAGAAACATCCTAGTAGTTTCTTAGGATTGTCCAAAAGGGTTGATTATGGTTTCAATGACTTAGGGGTACTTTAGTAATTACCCTATATTCCTTAATAAATTAAATTATTCATTTAATGAATCTGTTTAAATGGATAAAACGAAATCCTTCGGAAAAAATTCAGACTTGACTAAGTGTTATGTTTTTCTATTCTAGTCAATCTAGGAGGGGTTTTTAGTAATTGGTTAAAAAATTTATTTGATGAAATTATTAAACATAAATTGGATGAGTCAGTATCAGGTCCTAATAACTAAAAACTTATGATCATTCACTTAGAAACACGACACAAAAACAGTAAGCAAAATACAGAAGGTTTCATAGACTCTCTTAAGCGAATTCATGGTGTTCATCAAGGTTTTGTGCAAGGTGGTATTCGTAGATTAAATTCTAGATAATGTATGGGTTTTATCTCATGAAATTCTTTCTCCAAGATTATTTTTCATCGTCTTAAATTGATGAAAACTCATAATTAGGGTTGTTTTCCCAAGGCTCTTGTTGAATGTCCTTCTTCCGTAGTATCCTCGTGTTCAAATTCTAATGAATATATGCACGTATTCTTGATCGTGTTGTTGGTATGTTGTGCTGGTTGATCTTACTGTGTAGATTCCTTTTTTTGTAAATGTTGAATGAACCTATATTTTGTACATGTATAATATTATGTGCTCCTTACGTGATGTAAAGAACGATGTTGCATCATCATGTGTCCAAAAATGCTAATCTTGAGATGTTACAATCGTGATGTCTATACCTACTGTTAAATGAAAATTTATTAAAATGTTATGTTGATTAAAGTCGATATGAGGCTGACTGAAATTGCTACAATCTGATGTTTGTACTATGTTATAAGAGTGTAACTACCTATTAGTCATTTTGAGCAGTAGAGTTTATTTTTAGTAATAACTGTCTGGGTCAACGGATCCCACAACGGACCGTCATGGGCACGACGGACCGTCGAGGGGGTCTTGTTCCAAAACACTTAGACTCTGGAAAAATTGGATACTAAGATCGACTCTCTGAACTTCGCAATGGAATGGCAGGACGGACCATCGCAGGCATGACTGGCCGTCACAGACCTCTTAAATAAAATTGAGTCTCTAAACTCTGTGACGACTCAGCAGGATGGACCGTCACTGGCACGACAGACCGTCACAGGCTGCGTAACCCTGACTGGGTGGGATTTCTATTAAAAGTTTTAAGGGGCGTTTTGGACTATTCCTGCTTACAATTATAAAGTTAGTGGGTTAATGTTAATAATTCAATTACTTGGGGGTTAAAGGTGATAACCTTGAAATAAATAGTGGGTTACTTTTACCATCTTTTATACTTAATTATATGGTAATTAGGGTAAAAGAAAAAAAGTTTGAATAAGGAAAAATTGAAAGAACAGAAGAGAGGGACAAACGAGCGAGAGAAAAGAGAACAAAGAGGAAAGCAAAGAACTTGAGAAGTAGCTTGCGTGATCACGAATTCTTCGGTGGAGGTAGGTTATGGTTTATGCTATTTAATAGTAAACTCTTAATAGCGAATGATATGTATTGGGTAGTATTGTAAAGTCTTCTATATGCTTAATTGTATGCTTGCATGATGTGATTATGTAATTGTAATGGGTCGGAAATATTAGGTTGTGAAGCTTAAACCTAAAACCCTCTCTATTAATGATGATACCTTGGTATAAAAGAAGGCTTGCTGAACTAAAAGAATGAGGTTAGTGGATCGGGTGTCACGCTCCGACACCAGGATAGTAATAGTGGATTGGGTGTCAAGTTCCGACACCAGGATAGTAGTAGTGGATCGGGTGTCACGTTCCGACACCAAGATAGTACTAGTGGATCGGGTGTCACGTTCCGACACCAGGATAGTAATAATGGATCGGGTGTCACGTTCCGACACCACGATAGTAGGGGATCGGAGTGTCATATTCCGACACCAGGATAGTAATATGAATAAATATTGAGGGGATTAGAGTGTCACGTTCTGACACCAGGATAGTAAAGAGAATGAATCTTGAATCATGTTAATATACTCAGATTTTAAAGAACCTATTTCCCAAATGAGTAAGGTGTGGAGGCGTGAGTCCTCATAGATGTGCTTGGGTTGTGGCCAATGGTTATGGTACTTGTTGTTGTTACCTATTGAGTAATGTAGTTGATTTTGTGCTATTATCTGATATATATTGCTTTCTATTTTGAGTTGGACGATGATACCTACTCAGTACTTGTGCCCTGCACTGACCCCTACTTGTATGTTCCTTTCTTTGTTATTTGTGGAGTGCAGCAAACGTGCCAACAACTTCGACTCATCCGCAACTCTAGCCAGACTTCAGCATAATCAGATTTCAGGGTGAGCTATTATTCCTAGCTCGGACTGGATTCTTTCTTTCACGTCTTGATGTCTTGAAGTGCGGATATGGTCCATCACTTTTACTTATTTTAGATTCTTAGATACTCTTAGATTTAGTAATTTGAGGATAGATGTTCTTCTGATGATGACTTCCAGGTTTTGGGGATAGTAATGGATAAACTTTAGAAGTTATTTAATTGATTTCGTTAATGATTTTTATGTCTTCCGCATTATATTCTTTTTATTATGGTTGAATTGTTAGGGTTTAGATTGGTTGGTTCACTCACATAGGAAGGGTAAGTGTGGGTGCCACTCGCGGCTCGTTTTGGGTCATGACAAACTTGGTATCAGAGCATTTGGTTCGTTGGTCTCATCACACAAGAACGAGTCTAGTAGAGTTTTGAGGAACGGTAGGGGAACGCCTTTACATTTCTTTTAGAGGCTATAAGACTTTAGGAAAATTCCTTTCTTTCCTTCTTTCGTGCTATTACTTGGATCCAATTGGTATCTAGGTGATACAAATTGGTATCTGACCATCTTCACTCTATTTCGCAGATGGTTAGAACTAGAGCAACAACTGCGCCAACACCAACACCCGCAAGACAAGATGCGTCTGAGCCAGCCACTGGGGCTATAACTCGAAGAGGAATAGTGGCAAAGGTCGTGGTAGAGGTCGCGGGAGGACGTCCTCTAGAGGAAGAGGACAAGAAACTGGCCCATCTAGTACTAGGGTGGTGACTCCTCCACCGACTGAGGAAGTAGTAAGAGAGGGTGAGGAACGGGAGAATGATCAAGTGCAGAATGAAGAATTCCCCCCCCCAACCTACCCAGAGATGATTAATCAGGTTTTCGCTTATCTTAGCGGGTTATCTTATCAGGGCCAGACACCTCCAGTGTTTTCTGCACCAGCACCTAAGGTTCCGGGGGTACAACATGCAGCTGATGTGTCTCCCCGCATGGATGCCTCATTGGAAATAGACACGTTTCCTCGGTTGACTACAGGGTCTATAATCACAAGTTATCAGCATGAACTGTTCAGTATGTTAATGAAATTGAAACCTCCAGTCTTCATGGGTGCTTAATCTGAGGACGCCTATGATTTTCTGGTTGATTGTCATGAGCTACTACACAAGATGGACATAGTAGAACGATTTGGCGTCGAGTTTGTGACATATCAATTTTAGGGGAACGCCAAAATGTGGTGGCGATCGTATTTTTAATGTCAACCAGCACAAGCACCACCTACGACTTGGGCATCATTCTCTAGCTTTTTTAGGGAGAAGTATATACCCCGGACCTTGAGGGATAGTAACAGAGATGAGTTCCTGAGCCTAGAGCAAGGTAGGATGTCGGTTACTGCGTATGAGGCTATGTTTCGTGCATTATCTAGGTATTCTACCCAGCTCTGCTTCAGTCCACAAGAGCGGATTCGCCGTTTAGTGAAGGGATTGAGGTCAGATTTGCAGATCCCAGCCTTACAGGTATCTACTACAGCAAAATCCTTTCAGAAAGTGGTAGACTTTGTGGTAGAGGTGGAGGGAGTGAAGCTAGATGACTTCACCATGGCATCACCAACTAAGAAGTTTTGTAAAGGGGGTGAGTTTAGTGGTCCTTACCCTAGAGGGCAGTGTTCAGGAGGTTATCCAGCCCGACCTATTCAGTCGTCACTACAGACTGTAGTTGGGGGTCCACCGTAGACCGGTCAACATTTCTCTGAGTTTGGAGGTTATCCCCAGACTCCGTCGTTCTCACAGAGACCTATGCTTGAACCCAGACAGTGTTATGGATGTGGGGAAATTGGACATATTAAGAGATATTGTCCAAAACAGAAATACAGACCCCAATAGTCAGAGGTAGAGGTGGTCATGGAAGAGGCCGCCATTCTGGGGCACGTGGTGGTCAAGGTAATGGTGGTCACCAAACCAACCGAGGGGGGCGGTTAATCCGGAACGACTGCAGCACAACATGGTAGGAGCAACGGACAGACAGGTGATAGGGCCCATTGTTATGCTTTCCCTGGGAGGTCTGAAGCGGAGACATATGATGCTGTTATCACAAGTAATCTTTTGTTTTGTGATTGCATGACTTCTGTATTATTTGATCCTGGATTCATATTTTCATATGTATCTTCCTCATTTGCTACTGACCTTAATTTACATTGTGAATTGCTTGACATGCCTATTCGTGTTTCTACTCCGGTTGGTGAGTCTGTGATAGTTGAAAAGGTTTATAGGTGTTGTCTTGTAAATTTTGTGGGGAGCAATACTCATGTATACTTGGCTATCTTAGAAATGGTTGATTTTGATGTAATTCTGGGTATGACTTTGCTTTCTCCAAACTTTGCAATCTTAAATTATAATGCCAAAATTGTGACATTGGCCAAGCTTGGGACAGATTCGTTAGTGTGGGAGGGTGACTACACTTCAACTCCAGTTCGTATCATCTCCTTTCGTCGTGCTAAGAGAATGGTTAATAAGGGTTGTTTAGCATTCTTGGCACACCTCAGGGATGATACTACCCAAGTACCTTCAATTGAGTCGGTTTTGATAGTCCGTGAGTTTCTTGATGTGTTTCCTGCAGACCTTCCTGGTATGCCACAAGATAGAGATATTGATTTCTGTATTGATCTGGAGCAATGTACTAGCCCCATTTCCATACCCTTTTATAGGATGGCTCCCGCAGAGTTAAGAGAGTTAAAGGCCCAACTTTAAGAGTTGTTAAGCAAAGGCTTTATTAGACCAAGTGCATCCCCTTGGGGTGCTCATGTTTTTTTGTGACGAAGAAGAATGGAAGTTTTCGGATGTGCGTTGACTACAAACAATAGAATAAGGTAACTGTTAAGAACAAGTATCCTCTTTCTCGCATTGATGATTTGTTCGATCATTTACAAGGTGCTTGTACCTTCTCAAAAATCGATTTGAGATCTGGTTATCATCAATTGAAATTACAGGCAACGGATGTGCCCAAGACTGCTTTTCGGACCAGGTATGGGCATTATGAGTTCTTAGTAATGTCTTTTGGGCTTACGAATGCCCCTGCTGCTTTCATGAGCTTGGTGAATGGGATTTTTAAGCCAAACCTGGATCTCTTTGTCATTGTATTCATTGATGATATACTGATATACTCAAAGAGCAAGAAAGAACATGAGGAGCACTTGAGAATGGCATTGGAAATGTTGAGGGAGAAAAAGCTTTATGCCAAATTCTCCAAGTGTAATTTTTGGATAGATTCAGTGTCCTTCTTGGGGCATGTGGTTTCTAAGGATGGAGTGATGGTGGATCCTACCAAGATTGAAGCAGTGAAGAATTTGGTAAGACCTACTAATGTTACAGAGGTAAGGATCTTTGTTGGTTAAGCTAGCTACTACCGTCGATTTGTGAAGAGATTTTCTTCTGTTGCTTCCCAACTAAAAAATTTGACTAAGCAGAGTGTTCCATTTGTATGGTCGGACGAATGTGAAGAATGCTTTCAGAAACTCAAGACCTTATTGACTACTGCACCAATTCTTACCCTGCCAGTGGAAGGTAAGAATTTTATTGTTTATTGTGATGCATCCTATTCTTGTTTGGGTGCAGTGCTAATGCAAGAGAAGAATGTAATTGCTTATGCTTCGAGGCAATTAAAGGTGCATGAACGTAATTATCCGACCCATTATTAGGAGTTGGCTGCAGTAGTGTTTGAATTAAAGCAATGGAGACATTATCTATATGGGGTTAAATGTGAAGTCTATACGGATCATCGTAGTTTACAGTATGTATTTACTCAGAAAGATTTGAATTTGATACAGACGAGATGGATGGAACTATTGAAGGACTATGATATCACTATCTTGTATCATCCGGGAAAAGCTAATGTTATGGCAGATGCTTTAAGTAGAAAGGTAGGGAGAATGGGAAGTCTAGCCCACTTTCAGGTTTCTAGACGCCCATGGGCTAGAGAGGTTCACACTCTGGCTAATGACCTTATGAGGCTAGAAGTAAATGAGAAGGGAGGATTTTTGGCCTGTGTGGAGGCAAGATCTTCCTTCCTTGATAAGATTAAAGGAAAGCAATCTATCGATGAGAAACTGATCCGGATCCAAGATAAGGTGTTGCGAGGAGAGGCTAAAGAAGCAAAAATCAATGAAGAAGGTGTTTTGAGAATTAAGGGAAGGGTATGTGTACCCCGCGTCGATGATTTGATTCACACTATTCTTACAGATGCTAATAGTTGAAGGTATTCTATATATCCTGGTGCAACCAAGATGTATCGGGATCTAAAGCAACATTTTTGGTGGAGTAGGATGAAGTGTGACATTCTTGATTTTGTTGCTCAATGCTCGAATTGTCAGCAAGTAAAGTATGAACACCAGAGGCCTTGAGGGACCCTTCAGAGAATGCCCATTCCTGAATGGAAGTGGGAGAGAATTGCAATGGACTTCGTGGTTGGTCTTCCAAAGACAATGGTTAAGTATGAGTCCATTTGGGTAATTGTTGACAGATTAACTAAGTCTGCTCATTTCATTCCGGTCAAGGTGATTTATAATGCGGAGAAGTTAGCCAAAATTTACATCTCAAAAATTGTTCGATTGCATGGAGTTCCACTTTCCATTATATCAGATAGAGGTATGCAGTTTACTTCTATGTTTTGGAAAACATTGCATGATGAATTAGGTACTAGGTTGGATCTTAGTACTGCATTTCACCCTCAGACTGATGGTCAGTCTGAGCGAACGATTCATGTTTTGAAGGATATGCTTCGTGCATATGTGATAGAGTTTGGTGGTCATTGGGATAACTTCTTACCCTTAGCAGAGTTCTCATACAACAATAGCTATCACTCAAGTATTGATATGGCCCCATTTGAGGCACTGTATGGGAGAAGATTTAGGTTGCCCATTTGGTGGTTTGATGCATTGGAGGTTAGACCTTGGAGTACTGACCTTCTGAGGGAATCGTTAGATAAAGTGAAATACATTCAAGAAAAGCTTTTAGCGGCTCAAAGTAGACAGAAGGAATATGCAGATTGAAAGGTTAGAGACTCGGATTTTATGGAGGGTGAACAAGTTTTGCTTAATGTTTCACCCATGCAAGGGGTGATGCAGTTCGGTAAGCGAGGTAAGCTTAGTCCGAGGTACATTGGTCCAATTGAAGTTCTGAAGCGCGTGGGGGAGGTAGCTTATGAATTAGACTTGCCCCCAGGACTCTCACGAGTGCACCCCGTATTTTATATGTCTATGCTGAAAAGATACCATGGGGATGGAAACTACATCATTTGTTGGGATTCAGTTCTTCTTGATGAGAATTTGTCTTCTGAGGAGGAGCCTGTTGCTATTTTAGATAGAGAACTCCGCATGTTGAGGTCAAGGGATGTTGCATCCATCAAGGTTTAATGGAAGAATCGACAGATTGAAGAGTCCACTTGGGAGAAGGAGGCTGATATGCAAGAAAAATACCCATACCTGTTTACAGATTTAGGTACTCCTTTTCGCCCTTTTTTTTCTTCTTGTAATTGTTCAAGGACTAACGATGGGTAAATTGGTATCTATTGTAACGACCTGTTAGTCGTTTTAAGCAGTAGAGTTTATTTCTGGTCATAACTGTCTGGGTCAACGGATCCCACGATGGACCGTCATGGGCACGACGGACCGTCGAGGGGGTCTCGTTCCAAAACACTTAGACTCTAGAAAAATTGGATACTGAGATCGACTCTCTGAACATTGCGATGGAATGACAGGATGGACCGTCGCAGGCATCACGGGCCGTCACAGACCTCTTAAATAAAATTGTGTCTCTGAACATTATGACGACTCAGCAGGACGGATCGTCGCAGGCAGGACGGACCGTTACAGGCTGCGTAACCCTGACTGGGACGGATTTTTGCTAAAAGTTGTAAGCGGCATTTTGGACTATTCCTGCTTATAATTATAAAGTTAGTGGGTTAATGTTAATAATTCAATTACTTGGGGGTTAAAGGTGATAACCTTGAAATAAATAGTGGGTTACTTTTACCATCTTTTATACTTAATTATATGGTAATTAGTATAAAAGAAAAAGAGTTTGAATAAGGTAAAATAGAAAGAACAGAAGAGAGGGACGAACGAGCGAGAGAAGAGAGAACGAAGAGGAAAGCAAAGACCTTATGTAGTAGCCTGCGTGATCACGAATTCTTCGGTGGAGGTAGGTTATGGTTTATGCTATTTCATAGTAAACTCTTAATAGCGAATGATATGTATTGGGTAGTATTGTAAAGTCTTCTATATGCTTAATTGTATGCTTGCATGATGTGATTATGTAATTGTAATGGGTCGGAAAGATGAATTTGTGAAGCTTAAACCTAAAACCCTCTCTGTTAATGATGATGCCTTGGTATAAAAGAAGGCTTGATGAACTAAAAGAATGAGGTTAGTGGATCGGGTGTCACGTTTCGAAACTAGGATAGTAATAGTGGATTGGGTGTCACGTTCCGACACCAGGATAGTAGTAGTGGATCGGGTTTCAGGTTCCGACACCAGGATAGTAGTAGTGGATCGGGTGTAACGTTCCGACACCAGGATAGTAGTAGTGGATCGGGTGTCACGTTCCGACACCACGATAGTAATAATGGATCGAGTGTCACATTCCGACACCGGGATTGTAGGGGATCGGAGTGTCACGTTCCGCCACTAGGATAGTAAGATGAAAGAATATTGAGGGGATCGGAGTGTCACGTTCTTACACCAGGATAGTAAAGAGAATGAATCTTGAATCATGTTAATATACTCAGATTTTAAAGAACCTATTTCCCAAATGAGTAAGGTGTGGAGGCGTGAGTCCTCATAGATGTGCTTGGGTTGTGGCCAATGGTTATGGTACTTGTTCTTGTTACATGTTGAGTAATGTAGTTGATTTTATGCTATTATCTGATATATATTGCTTTCTATTTTGAGTTGGCCGATGATACCTACTCAGTACTTGTGCCTTGTACTGACCCCTACTTGTATGTTTCTTTCTTTGTTATTTGTGGAGTGCAGCAAACGTGCCAATAACTTTGACTCAACCGCAACTCTAGCCAGACTTCAGCATAATCAGAATTCAGGGTGAGCTATTGTTCCTAGCTCGGACTGGATTCTTTCTTTCATGTCTTAATGTTTTGAAGTTCGGACATGGACCATCTCTTTTACTTATTTTAGCTTCTTAGATACTCTTAGATTTAGTAATTTGAGGATAGATGTTCTTGTGATGATGACTTCCAGGTTTTGGGGACAGTAATTGATAAACTTTAGAAGTTATTTAATTGATTTCGTTAATGAGTTTTAAGTCTTCCGCATTATATTCTGTTTATTATGGTTGAATTGCTGTGGTTTAGATTGGTTGGTTTGCTCACATAGGAAGGGTAAGTGTGGGTGCCACTCGCGGCTCGTTTTGGGTCGTGACAAAGAGTGGTCAAAAAGTTCTCCATTAAATCATATTTGATTGAATGGTTGGCTTATGCCAATAAAGTGGATAACAATACATTGTCCAATAAGTTGAATGAAACTCGCTATAATTTTATCTTTAAATAATTAAATGATTGATTAATGGTTAATACTTACCAAACCAAAAATGAACGAATGAATATTTGGTTTATGCCAATAAAGATGATTATTAAATCTTTTCCAAATAGCTTCGGACAATACTGATTTTATGTCAATCATATATAGCCAATGTATTGAAATGATAAAATAAGCAAATCTAAGGTAATTTAATGAACCCATAACCAAGGGCATGCCAATCATTGGGAAAACTCCCAACATGCCATAAAAATGAATTACAAACATATGTAACTCATTGAATGAAGTTCTCATCGTCCATAGATGATGATATGAAGCTATGAAATGAACGTAAAAATGTAAAGTGAGTATTAACATAATTAAATATGTCTATGCTAAGAAAGTTACAAGAATGATGAGTTAAAGGAAGTGAAACAAGCCTCACTTACACCTAAGATACCATGTTAAGATACTCATGAAAATGGGTGTTAGAATGTGTGAGATAAGTCTCATTAATACAAAAGATGTTATGTATCGATATTTCACATTTCATCAATGTAAATAAAGGTATGACAAGTCAGCTTTTGAGTAAGTAAACATCAATCTAGAAGCAAGCTTCCATAATGTTTGAGTCAACCCAAAAAGATAAGAATATAAATAAAGTGAGCAAAGCACCGATAGACACGTTGTGAGCTTATGCTTGCACGTGTAAGTCTCATGAGATGAGGCTACCACCGAGGTGGTTATGTAGTATCCACAATGTATCCTAGTATTCGGTTATGCATAGCCAACATGGAAACTAGCCTGTGATTTCCACCTAAGAAAGCGAGGTATGTTTCAATCTCATCTTATCCAGTGAGATAACCTCTTTTCGGTGTGGGAAAGAAACCGGATTTCATGTTTAGCTCAAATAATCTATGTCGGTTAATGCTCAACAGAATGTTCTTGGTTCACTATAGCTGTGAGCCACCCCTTTTGGTGTGGGGTAAACACTCGACATTGGTTCACCTTAACTGCTTAATCACCCCTTCTCGATGTCGGGCATACACTAGATTTCATGTTAGCTCATATAATCATGATTAATTTTGATCGGTGAATCACCTCTTTTTGGTGTGGGGAAGACATTGAATTTCATGTTAGCTCGCATGATCTTAATTCGAAATATGTCTCTAAGAAAGCAACAAATAAAGAACAAGGAATGTATGTTCAAAGTGAGCTATGAAATTAAAAGCTTATGAATATCAATCGTCAGTGTTGATACCAATGGAGTTTTCACCAAATAATGGGCAAAGCCAAATAAAATTATCTTATATTGACTTCTTATATTATAACAAGAAAGGAGAGGAAAATAAAATAATTAATCAATGCTTCATAACTTCCATAATATGAAAATGATTAAATAAGTGACATAGCTAATAGATACTGGCTTATGAAGTGCTCCTACCCAACGAATACAGAATGTAATGAATGACTTGTTGTAAGGATAGTGAAATCATTCCCTTAGTCCTTGGGTTACTTACTTGATTAATTGTAGGTATGGGACTACAATGAATCATTGTACTTGTAAGTAAAAGATAGGATCAAAAGAATCATTGAACTACACATAAAGAAGAAGAAAATGACTGAAAAATAGACTAAGTAGAAAAAGGAGATCTCTCTGTTTCAAGGGGATCAAATTTTCAAATATTCGCTCGAGTTGTTATAAAAAAAATTTTCTTTGAATGACTTAAAAGTGTGTGGTAACATAGAAAATGAGTTTTTTTCTTTGAATGAATTACAATATATCATATTTATACCACAATCCACAACTAAAAAATTAGGAAAGTCTGGTGACTTCATTTTCAAGAAATTGCATGTTGTATAGGAAGAGCTTCCCTTGATCTTACATAGACTTATATGTATGTATGCGTTAACCCATACTTAGTACAAGTGTGTGCTAACAATATACAATTACATTTTTATAGGTGCAGATCAGAAAGCAGATTGAAGACTCATTACAGCGGTTTGGAATCGGCCATCTCAAGACCATTTTGTAGTTCCTCTATAGTTTGAGGATGAAACTTCTATATTCAAATCTTAGTATTTAGACATATCTAGGGGATGTTTTGCCTAGCATTTATTTTAGATATTTTCATTTTGAAGTCTTTGTATTAAGGCTGTTTTGGAAAACATCTATTATATATATGCAGTCTCCCATTTGAATTGCGCAATACATTATAGATGCTTGTTAAGTTAAGCTTATAGTATAGGAACTCATGAAATATTATATGAATTCTATGTACACTTCATTAATGTTTAAAAGTTTAAAATTTTCCGCAAATTTAACTATATGAATGTGATGAATGCTAAGACGAGGCTTGTCGGCGACGTCTAAGAGATCACCGATGCCGGTTACATTTGGATTCTATAATCTGGGTCGTGACAGTATGGGTCGATACACAAAATATCTCATTTGTATATTTGAAACAATTTTTGTGTTGAAGTTGATGTACAATTGTCTTGAAATGACACGTTATAACTTCAGGCAACATAAAATTACCAACCTTGTAATCCACAGTAGTAGATTTAAGCAACAAATTTTCTTTATTTCTTCATAATAAACATTCTTATAATAAAAAATATGTCACATTCGGGTTTAAACCCTAGACGTAGCCGGCGTTGTTGTCCTCTTTGAGGACTAAGACTAGCCTCTTCGATTACATCATCACATTTATAAGTCAAATTTAGCAAAAGTTTTAAAACTTTTTATTACTTCTACTTGGAGCTTTACATACACCTAATGTATATATATATATATAAAGACTACACAGACCATTAGAATAGGAAGGTTATATACCCTTCTTCTTTTATTGCACATACATATATAAGACAGAACATAGTCTTAAAGATTGTCTCATCTCATACCATCTAAATGATCATACCAATTTGGGAATAGCCTACATCAATGTAAAGAGAGACACATATAGGCTTTATAGAATTTGTACATAAATGAATGGAGATAGAATAAAATAGTCTTATACTAAAACAAAAACATAAGCTCGATATTGGCATCGGCCTCGAGAACTAGGACCTATCAACTTGGATGGTAGAGAATATCAAAGTCTTCTTCAAGTCGTCTTGAATGAGCCTTCAACAACCAGAACCTAAAATGTTGGAGGAAAAAGAAGAAATTAGGGTTAATACACCACTTGTACTAAGTATGAGACCATATGCACATATAAGACCAAAACATGCTAAAAAGGGACATTTAGTTAAATCGTTCTATTTTACCCTTTTTTTAAAAGCCTTATGCATAGTCAAACAAGACATACCAAACAACAAGACATACTTATTAACAGTAAATCAAGTAATATGCGCATTATGATACTTGAACCCATAACCTACTATAACCCTATCATAGAGGAATAATATCACAAGCATGAATAAGAGTTAACCTTATCATAATAAGCAAGAGAAGTACTAATGACTCCTCATCATGATAACGAGTTCAATGACCAAGCAAAGCCCCATAACCTTACTTAAATAAGTAGCCCCAACAAGAAACCATGAACAATGTCCAACTTCACATAATATAACCTTTAAGATACACAATATCATACTTTAATAATATAATCTAAATACATGTTCAGAAGGAAAATAATCATCATATAATACCGTTTACATTGTAGAATCAACATATTTCTTTCATATACATCATTATCGTATACATACATATTATAAACTTTCTAAAGCTTCCATCATTTTTAACTAGTGCAAGGCATAAGTAGTATCATACCCCTACCTGATCTAACTCAAACTTCTCAAGTCACCTTAGCTAGTTTATCTTTATTTGTTCATTTTTAACTTAGGGAAGAATTTCCTTAACCGACGTAGACCACAAGATCCAATTGTGGAATACCATGATGTAAAACCATACACCGATGGAAGGTAGTCTACAGGCCAAAGTAGAACCAAACATAAACGTTGCATTCTAGGTGGATCCACAGGCTAGTCTTCCTATGGGGCAACATAATTCAAGAACTAGGAAATAGGTATAATCCCTCTACATACCATTTGGAAATTGAATCCTCCTCTCATGGGAATCCATTAAATGAGTATCCCTCTTTAGGGAGTCAACACCACGATTAGAACTATAGGGTAAATCTTTTTTTATGGGAAGTCATCAACTCCCATTTTCAAGTTCTCTAAGTGCTAAGCTAAATCCCTTTATTGAAATGTCTTTAAGCCTTTAATTATAAATCATAGGTTAGTTTAGGTCATAGGTTCTTACCCTTGTATAATCATCATCATCAATAACTCAATAAAAATTGCATGAGTATAAATCCTTTTATTACCATTCATATAAGTGAGGTTAATACATTGGCATTTCATATCATAATAAGGCACATTGATAGTCATCACCATCCTTATAACTTATATACCTTAATCAACCTCATGTTACGCTCAAACTAACTTCTCAAATAAGAAGTAAAGCGGTTGTATCAAGTAAAGAACCCAACATATGGGGTTGGGATCGTTCCCACGCGGAAAATAATTTAGACTTAAATTTATTCTATTATTACTATCATTTGGTCAATTATTTCCCTTGAAAACAAAATACCATAAAAGGGGGGGTTTATTTGTAAATTAATGAATATAATTAACAAAATTATAGGAAACAACTAACAGATTCAAATCATAGAGATTAATCAATTAATAAAAGTAACTAGGGTTTAAGTGTTCCCCACATGTTCCTATCTTGATAATTCTAACTATAACAATTGTTTCCTAGTATCTTGCATGTAAAGTGATAAATTATGTATCTCTAAATCCTTGGTCCAGCATCTAGAAAATTTCACTCCGCACTATGGTCTGGATAAGTGTGTTGGTATACTCACCCTTATATTTACCTCATTTTATGCATTTTATTCGATATTTGACTAAGTTGTTACTTTGTACCAATCGACAATAGCTTATTAGATAGTGTACACTAAATATATGTTGATATTTCCTATAATATACCCACTTGGTCCGGCAACTAGCATTAAGGCGAGTTCTAACGTTGGCCATCAATTCAAAAGACTTCTAAATGAAAGAATTATTAATACATGCAAGACACTATTTTAGAATTGCTATTTTAGTTAGATTTTACCTCATTATTCACCCATGGTTCCCACAACCCTAGTTATGGAGTTTAGTTACCCGTGTTCACAACCACACTATTCATATATTTAATATAAGAATTCATGTACTTACTTTAATGACAAGGAATAAAATCTGGAAATTTACTCGATTAATCAACAAAAGGACCAACAATCAATTCCTGAAAAAGTGTAACAATTGTTGAAATACTTGAACAAGAGAACTAAAGATTATCAAAAAGTCTAACTATCAAAAAGTCTAACGCCAAAAATGAGGTTCTTTTACCTATTTAAAATAAAAACAAAAACCAATTAAAAAGGAATGATTCTAATTACTGAAAATTAGTCAAGACGCGTCTGAGTCGACAGACCTTGTGACGGACCATCGAGGTCAAGACAGGCCGTCATGGCCTTCGTCGTCCCATACTTCACAAATTCTCTGCTGCTTTCTTCATTACCCTCAACGAACAGATATGATGGACCATTCCCAGCACGACGGTCTGTCGAGGGTGTCCGTTATATAATACTTTAACTTCTTGGAATTTGGGTACGGCGACTACTCTCTAATCAATACGACGAACCAGCAAGCTGTATCGTTGTGGCTAAGACGGTTCGTTATGGACTTCTGTAATCCCACACTAGGTCAGACTTCCCCATCTTCCTTCAGCAGCATCTCTCCTCACTACAATGCCACCTACGGACCGTCACAGGCTAGACGGACCGTCATAAGCTCCATAGGTGATCTCTTCTGTATTTCTTCTCTCAAAAACATCTGCGTTCATCTTTGGACAAATTTGCTGCAAATAAGGAAATCAATACAAAAAGACTTTTGGACACACACTAAATTTAAGGAAAAATCATTAAAAATACCGTGAAACTACGGTACATCACCTCACAACATAGTCAAGACATTTAAATTACACAGCATACCACCCTATCAATTCTAATGCAAGGCTCTCTCTAATTGAACGTCATGACTTAATCACAATTAACCACAATTTGAAGTAAAAGATAGAGATCATAAGACATACAAAGTCTCCTTCATAGTTCGTCATCAAGGTCATAACATAAACCCTCAATTAAATCTAAATTAGGTGTGCAACATCATAACTCAATAATCAACATGATAACAAGACTAGAATAATCACTACATCACAATTTTATTATAGATCATGGCTTAAGATAAGACTCTTAGGTTAATTAATTTTCTAACCTAGAACATGATCTCAATTACTAGCATGAAAGACTAAAATTTGCTCTAATTTGTTCATGATTACTGTTTTAACATAATCTAATAGCAATTCAACCAATAACCAAGTCAATTGAATCAATTTTAACCTAATTCATGTCAATATCAAACCTATCTTTAAGGGTTAAGGATCATCTTCTACAAACTATACCAAATAATCAAGATATAACATAATTAAGTTAGAATAAATGATAATATATTTATGTTATACAATATAAAACCTAAACAAATCAATTCATTGCCTATTTTTCGAGATTGAGAAAAACCCATATGAAAACTCAACTTTTGAAAATACTTTGAAGGAACCCTTTGAGGAAAGATATCTCAAAGGTGAATTAGATCCCACACAAAAAAGTTTGATGAATATTTGACCTCCCTTTCATCCCCCAAATCCCTCCCTTAGTTAGTCTTTAATGTTGTCTTCCAAATAGAGAGAGAAAGAAGAGAGAAGGAAAAGGATTTGTTTTTTGAGTTTTGTTTAATCTATTGAGGATTGGCATCTTTATATGGGGAATTAATTAAATTAATTAGACTCCCTTAAACCCCTATTTCATTACCTAGCCTCCTAAATAATTATATGAAATGATGTTAAAATGTGCAGGGAATTTGACCCTCACAGACAGAACCTCGATCGATGGTCTGTCTATGAGTCGATGGGAACTGTACCTTCTGTGCTGCACAACCGTCGCCTCAATCAGAGACTGTGCATATGAGGAACTTCAAAAAAATGTACAAATGTTTTTATAAGGTTGGCATCGACGCCTCTTCGATCAACACATGATTCGTCATTTGTGTTTCGTTGGTGCACACTGCCGAAGAAGTGATGCCTTCTACGTGCTAGGGTCCTCCTCTAAGGCCCTTGGTTTGTACTTGAGAAGTCATAAGCATAAGTTTCGACCAAAAATAATCCTAAACACCTATTAACTACTCTTCCACAAATTTTCATGGATATTCGACATCTAAAAGCTCGTCAAGTAGGCTTAGGCACACTAGTACCTCCTAAATTAGTTTCCGGACGTGATGGACGCTCATGGATGTTTTAGTTCCCAAACTTCCTAAATGACATATATTCATTAAAAATAGGCATGAAAACAGTGGTTATAACTAATGGAACCTATGTTTCACTTTAATACTTGTATTGGATTTTTGAAATATTACAAAATAAGATCAAAGATCGAAACGAGACGAACCCTTCTACTCCCATGATTTTTGAAGTTTAATTTGTTTTACTACAATAGGATAATACTTTAAATAATATTTGGCCATACAAAATCTTTTTTCTTCTCCCGTGATCTTCTTTTTTTTCTTGAATAAATTCACTATCTTCTCACTGGCAACAATTTCATTGTCCTGTATTTTTTCTACTTAATTAGACCAACATCATAGGATTCCTTTCCGTCTAGTATGCCATATTTCTTCTACTTCTCCAAAGACTACCTGTTATTTCCTGTTATTCCTATTAAACCTAAAAGTGGTTTCATTAAATAAAACTCGACTATACAATTAAAAGTTTAGAATGCAAATATAAATGAAACATCAACCGATTTGAGTGTGATACTTAAACTGATGGTACATTTGTTACTAACCTCCTTAAGCTTAGACCTTATAATTTTGTTAGATATATGTATTTTTAAGTCAAAAGATAGAAAAATTAGAGTAGACATATTTTATTTCATAGCCTATATCCATGTACAATGACGATCTATTTATAAAAGACTTATTACTTGAGAGAGATAAAAGTAAAACATATTCTATCGGTACATTCCTTGCATATCCTAATACTTATAAGTTATATGATGTTAAATGGTATAAAATTATAACTGATTTAAACAAAAATTGTGTGCCTATAATCGATGAATAAATATAAGAAATTATGAAAAATAAATACATATAAAATCATAAATATTTTAAGATCTTGCAATAAAGAATATTAACACCAGCATGTTAATAAAGTTTCACATACCGGAATATCATTATTTTCTAACAAATCATAATAAACATTTGTTTATACAAAATTTGATGGCTATAAAAATTCCCTTCAAATTTTTGAACTATGATTTTTTTATGCTTTTTATACTTTTTTTCTTTTTCTTATTAAAACAACATAGTTAGTACATAATATATATTTATTTATATTATATTATAAAATATATTAAAATAATACACCTTTTCACGTTAAATGATTGTGACTTTTTCAAAGGATTGTAAATTTTCCAATGAGTTGTGGTTTTTTGAAGGATTGTTACTCTTCCAATGGATTGATACTTTTTTAAAGAGGTGTGAATTTTCTGAAGGATTATGATTATTCCAAAGAGTTTTATCTTACATGTAAGGTTATAACTTTTCGATTAAGTAACAATAAACTCTTCTTCATAATACCCTTTGTTGACTATAATAGAGTGGTTCTCTCACCTATTTAAACATCAAAATTTATAATTTCGATTATTCTTCTTCTTCTTATCACCTAATTTAGTACATATTGTATATTTCATACTATATTTTGTACTAAACATTATGGCATATCCATTCAATTTATTCTTTATCTCAAATGTTGTAATTCTCACTAGGAATTATGAATGAAAATGTAGATATCAAAGACAAAAATAGAGATAGATAGACAGAAACAAAATGAGGAAATAGAAAGCAAAAAAAAAGGTATATTAAAACTAAGACCTCAATATATTAATCATACAAGAAGCACCTTATTCTTGTAAAGACCTCGAGAGAATTAAAGTCACCGCGCAACCAATGTTTTTAAACAAAATTCAACCAAAGCTTATACTAAGCTCTCAACACTATCCATGAGTTTCACAATATCAATATTGAAAATTGTATACCTAAACTAGCTATTTATATTTTTTTAGGTAATTATTATGAAAGAGGCCTAAAACTATCCCATAATAGGAAATGGGCGAGCTGGGTCGACCTGGCCTATGACTCGGAAATTCGCAAATTGGAATGGCAAGATGACCTCTTCTCTTGGGACTTCTGAAACTCAGAGAAAGTTCGGGTCATTGCCTAAGTTGTTGGGTGAGTCGCATAATGGATCTTGCTCGCCTAAAGCAGCAGCTTATTCAACTGTTTCCCCTTCACTTCCCCATGCGATCTTCAAGGCATGGAAAAGTTTTGTTTCGATAAATACAAGCTCAAGAACGTCTAATTTGAAGATCCCGAGCTTGACTTTGAGCAAACGGTCTTGATACAATCAGAAATACATCATTTTCTCCTTCTTGAAAAAAATTAGTCCTCCAATTCGATGGATCATCATTATCAGAAGTTGAAAATGGAGAAAGGTCACAAAAATTGAAGGTGTTGTGAACTTGATACTCTGAAAGAAGGTAAATTCTGTATGCATTTTCACTAAGTATTTCAAGAACATAAATTGGACCATCACCTCTTGGAATCAACTTTGTCTTCCGATGAGTGGGAAATAACTCTTTGCACAAATGTACCTTCTCATAAAGTTTCTTCATGGATGCTAATATTTTTCTTCCTATAAGCTTAAGAAAATATCTCTAGATTGAGGAGTGAGATCTAAAGGGTTTAGGGGATTAAAACCATACACCACTTCAAATGGAGTTATGTCAATAGTTTTATGAATAACTCTATTGTAAGAGAACTCAATAATTGGAAAATGTTCTTCTCATTAGAGCAAAATTCGATGTACCATAGCACGAAGCATAAAAACATAGGTCCTATTAAAATTTTTGGTTTGGCCATCATTTTATGGGTGACATGAAATTCAGAACAACAACTTTGTACCAAGTCTACCAACAATTCTTTCCAAAAATGACTACGGAATTTTGGGTACCTATCACTTACGATGGTTTGAGGAATTCCATATAATTTAACAACATTTTAAACAAACAAAGATGCCTCATTGGAAGCATTGTCACACTTGTGACATTGAATGAAATGATCCATCTTTGAAAATCAATCAAATGTTATCTCTACCTCTTTTTGTCCTTGGAAAAACTAAAACAAAATACATGGATATATAAATACATGGTCTTTGAGGGGTTGGAAATAGAGTGTATAAACCATGGATAAAGAGATATGACTTAGCGCATCAACGTTCAATACAATGGCCACAAACTCGAGCAACATCATTGTGAATCTTAGGCCAATAGAATTGTTCCTCAAGGATTCCCTTTATCAAGACCAAAATTACCCATTAATCCCCCATTGTGTGCCTCCCTCACAAATAATTTTCCCCAAGAGCTCATAGTCACATAAAGTCAATTGTCTTTGAACAAGAAAACATTAAATTTATGATAGAGAGTAGAAGATTTACCCCTAAGCAACCTTTTTCATTCCCATTCCTCATAATCTTAAAATATTTAAGCAAACATGTGGTCCTTGGGATACATTACCTTCAAACATTCAAACCCACTCAATTTAGAAGACAAGGTAGTCCTCAACACATGTTTCCTAGACAAATCATCAGCCAACACATTTTCTTTCCTCTTTTTGTATTGAATTACATAACCGAAACTTTTAAGGAATTCAATCTATTTAGCATGCCTTCTGTTCAACTTTCCTTATCCTGAATGTGCTTTAGGGACTCATGATGAGTCTAAATAACAAATCCTTTAGGCCGCAAGTAGTGTTTCCAATTACCCAATTCTCTGAAGAAAGAATAAAATTCAAGCTCATAATTGGAATAGTTTATAGTTACACCTTCAAGATTTTCACTCAAATAAATAATGGGATGCTAGTCTTGCATTAAGATGGATCTAATTCCTACTTTATTAGCATCACGTTAGACTTCAAACATTTTCTCAAAATCGGTTAATTGCAACAAAGGAGTGGAGCTAAAGATTTATTTGAAAACCTTAAAAGCTTTGACAAACTGCCTATAAAAACTAGCCACCCATCAAAACTTCTAGTAGTGCTAATTGACATCGGAATTGGACAATCCTTTATAGCACCTATGTTTGATTTATCAACCTAAATGACCCTTGAACTCACAACAAATCCCAAGAAATTACTTCATCAACATAGAATGAACATTTTTATAAATTTGAATAAAGTTGTTCCTTTTTATGAACATTGAACACACATCTCAAATGATCTATATGCTCATGAATTTTTTAGTATAAATCAAGATATAGTAAAAATAGACAACCACAAACTTCCGTTTGAAGGGATTCATCACATGATTTATGAGAAGCATAAAAGTATGAGGCGCGTTAGTGAGACAAAAATACATCACAAACCATTCATAAAGACAAAATTTGTTCTTGAATGATGATTTCATTCATCATCGGTGTTCATCTTGATTGGATGATAACCACTCCTCAGATCAATATTTAAAAACACACAAGAACAATTGAGGTCACCAAGCATATAATCTAATCTATGTATAGAATGACGATACTATACCCTGATCTTGTTGATGGCCCGACAAACAACACAGATGGGCCATGTTCAACATTCTTTGGAACCAAGAGAATAGGAATAGTGCATGGATTCATACCTTCTCTCACATATCCCTTGTTGAGGAGTTACTCAACTTTCCTTTGTGTCTCTTTGATATCCTCTGAGTTATTTCTATAAGCCAACTTGTTTTGCAATTGTGAGCCTGACACAATATCAATTTGGATCTTAATCCCTAAATAGGGGGTAATCCACTACGAATTCCTTTAGGAATACATCATTAAAATCCTTCAAAAGAATTGTAATAGAATGGGGTATAGATTAATTAGATTGGTTAATTTGCAACACGTGATCCATATGTGATATAAGGATCAAAGAACTTTTTGCCTCAAATTTCTCACTTATCTCTTTATACCTGTCCAACAGCACTTGGGTCTTTCCTCTCAGCTTCTTCATTTCTCCTCTCAACTATCCTCGACAACCACAATTTCCTCTTCATCCTTCTTTTTCTCCCTTAACTAACTCATATTATGATATACTTCATTGACTTGATAGTGTGACATAGGATGAAGGACATATTTTTATCATCTAACATGCGTTAACATTTGTTTGTTCTCCACTCATATTTGGTTGAATGATCACATCGCCAAGGTCTTCGAGTAGAACATGACAAGCTTGCATTGGGACTGCATCACATAGAATCTCATTTCAGTACTTCCTAATTTTAAACTTGACTTACACGTGTCTATGAACTCTCAATTCTCCGAACTCACTCAACAATCGAAGTTTGTAAGGTGTAGCATGATTAGTTGTAGGAAGTTTCAAGAGATCCACACAAGTGGAGCTAGCAACATTTGCACAACTTCCTCTATCAATGATCAAGGAACACACATTACATTTGATGAGGCACTTGGAGAGGAAAATAGTCTCTCTTTGACTTGGATCATCCATGGACTTTCTAATCATAACTTACCTCACCAAATACATTGGTACGATGAGCTCTCCTTCTTGAGGCCAAGGTTATTCGATTGGGGACTTCCTCATCAAACCATTAGGAACGATGACATTTTTCCCTCACATGAATCTTGTTCCTCTTCTTTATCACCTTTGAATTCATAATCTTATTGGATCTGCTTTTTATAACTCTTTTCTTGATTTAGTTGTTACTGGAGTGGTCAATTGGTATTTTACACCTTGGTTCGAAATTGATTAGTGTTTGGTTTAACATGATGGAAGGTTTTGGTGTGATAGTAGGATAAGTAGTGTGGGCGTAGCCACTTGTGGAAGCACGATTGGTAGCTTGTGGAGTGGAATTAGTAGAGTTGAATTGACCCTCTACATTGATCATTTTATCATGCATCACTTATAGTAGTCATGTTTTCTTCCATGTTCTTAATTATGCAACTCATATTAGTAAGAGCCTCCATTGTAGATTCCAAACTAACCCTTCTTGTATTTTGTGTGGTGTTACTTGCGGCTTCCATGGTACCTAGGAATAAGAAAAACTGCAATAACTCATGTTTACATACCTCTTATTGCCTCTCAAATAGCTCGGCCAAGGTTGAAGATTTCTTATACTTGATAATTCACTAAGTGTTAATTTCTACTCTTTTCCGGAATGGATTCTTTTTTAAAAGATAGATGACTGATTTAAACCAAAACAAACTTGAATGAAAAAGTTAACAACGAAGTAAAACTAATAAAAGGATGAAAATAACTGGAACTATAAAAGAAGAAAATTCATGAACCATTAATCAACAACTACATCAATTACGAGTTGAAATTAGTTTATGAGTCGTGAGAATGATTGAGAATCAAGAAAAGAAAACAAAGAATTTGAACATGATATTGGGTGCACATAATGAGGCTTGTCTCTCCAAATAGGATGTTTTCTTTCCCAAAATTGAAGTTCAACTCGCCAAATTTAACATAATGTTCTGGCAAGTTGGCGATCTGGGTGTCAATTTGGCAAGTCTCTGAATTATCTTTGTTGAGTAAGGTCTTTCTCACCCGGATCCTAGACCCCAGATGAGACCGACATCGTTAACCTCTCAGAGGTAAAAGAGAAGCCTCTTTTTTGCTTTCATCATAATCATATAGTGAAATTTGCAGAAAATTTAAAATTTATTAAAACTTAATGAAGTATACTTAGACTTCATTTATTACTTCATAAAAGTTATATGTTACGGCTCAAACTAAACAACCATCTATAATAGATTAAACAATTGAAATAAAGAACACATAATATAATAAAAGTTTGCCAAACGGCCTTAATACAAAGCTTTGAACAACTGTTATAAATGAAACGCTAGTGACAACATCCACTAGCTATGTCTAATGTACTATATCTAGAAGGCATACATAGCACCCTCGAACTCAAGAGGACCGACCAAAGGTCTTGGTATACTAGTCCGAACCGCTTCAACGAATCTTCAATCCTCTTCAAGATCCTGCACCTATAGAAATACTTATAGTATAAGGGTTAGTACACATTTATACTAACTATTGGTGTATGCACATAAACACATAACGACTATGTATGATCAAGAAAAGCTTTTCCTATAGCAACATGTCGTTTTTTGAAAGTGAAGTCACTATAGTTCCTGATTTGTTAATTGTTATTTACGCTGTGAATATGACATGTTTTCATGCATTTAAAGCACACAACTCATTTTAAAATAAGAACACAAGACATTTGATCATGAAAATTTTTTTAGAACAACTCGAACGAAAATTTATAATTTTACTCCCTCTTAGGCCGAGAGCTCTCTTTCCACACTTAGTTTATTTTTTTCAGTCTTTTGTTCTTTTTATTTTGTAGTTCAATGATCTCCTTTAATCCTATGTTTTACGTACAAGTGCACTGATTCATTATAGTCCCATACGTACAATGAATCAAGTAAGTAATCCAAGAGACTAAGGAAGTGTTGACTACAATTAAGCATGAAGTCTTTATAAGCCAATCTTTATTTGCTATGCCCATTACTTGTTCATTTGCATAATATAAGGATTCATTATATGTCAATCTTAGTCTTTGTTTGCATTGGCCAATATGTTAAAACTTCATACTTATCAAAAACTAATGAATTGATATACTTATGCTTTTTCTTACTTAAATCACTTTATACTTACATACCTTCTTCTTTCTTTCTTACTTTCTTAAAGAGATCTTTAGCATTAATTCATGTGAGCTAACTTGAAATCTAGTGTCTTCCCAATGCTGAAAAGAGATGGTTCACCGGCTAAGTTGAACCTAGATAATGAGATTTAACACGAAATCCAGTGTCTGCCCCACACATAAATTTGGTGGTTCACCGGCTAAAGTGAAACAAAGTTCAGTGTCTCCCCTACACCGAAAATAGGTGGTTCACGGCTAAGTCAAACCGAATACTTTGTTTAGAATTTAACCAACAAAGATCATGTGAGCTAAACATGAAATCCATTGTCTTCCCCATACAAAAAACAAGTGGTTCACCGACAAAATGAAACCGAATACTACCTTGCTCTCTTTGGTGAAATCCATGGGCTAGTTCCTATGCTGGCAAAATTGTTCAAAGACTAGGAGATTTAAGAGATCCTTATCTACCTTGGTTGTAGCTTCATCTCATGAGACTACATTTGATTGCACAAGCTCAGAGCTATTCTATCGGTGCTTTGCTCATTTTCTTATACTTTATAAATTTAGAGTTGACCCATACCTTATGGAAGCTTTCTTCTAATATGAGGTATACTTATCTCAATGGATGACTTGTAATCTTTTTCTTTACTTGATGAATGTGAACTTAACCTTACATTACCATTCTGGTGTAAATGAGACTTGTCTCATCATTTATAACCACCTCTTTTGTGAGTATATTTAACATATCTCAATGTACGACTTGTCATCCCTTTATTTACATGATGAATGTGAACTTAAGTCTTAACTTATCATTATGGTGTGAGTGATACTTGACTCACAAATTCTAACCCTATCATGTGAGTAGCTTTAGCATAATTGTTTAGGTGAAAGTGAGATTTGTCTTACTTCCTTTTAACACCCTATTCAATGTCAATTTCATAACTCATAAGCTTTTAGTTATGTCGTTACTCACCTTATCTTGTACAGTGTTCTTTGGTAGTCTTGTACCATTATTTATGAAATTTATGAAGACTCTTTAGTGTGCTACTTCGTTCACAAGTTCATTTAGATAGGGTATGTTGGGACTCGTCCCAATAATTGGCATAACCTTTGTTATTACTTTCATTGAGTTACATTTGTATTTCTTATTTCGGCATATCTTAGTCATTAGCCAATTCTATATCATATCTTTGAAAAACATTGTAAGTCAATTTATTGGCATAAACAAAACTTCCAATAAATACTAGTCATGAGAATATCATTAGCAAATTCAATTAACTTTACGTATATACCATAGTAGTCTCATCACTTTAAACAAGAAAATATATAACAGTAAACTAAAATTAATAGACGACTTATAACAATTTTCATCTTCTCGAACACAATTAGACATTACAACACTGTTTATCTCATGTAAATAATACTCTAATCATACGGATCTAGCCTATACCTCTCATTCGACATTATAAAACAAAGAAACCTAGACATAATGATCAATTAGCACCATATACCAACAACATGCTCGAGATTTACATTATACATACTATTAAAATCGGTAATAGGGAGAACTAGGGAGATGAACATTCATTTCATTGGGAATAACCCTAGTTTTTTTTGTTGAATTCAAAAGGTTTAAAAGTCTCCTGGAGAAAGTAATCCATGAGAGAAAAGCCATACCTAACTGTAGAATTGAATCTACAAAGATAACCTTGAACTTTGCACGAAAAATCTTGAATAATAGCATTGAAATCGCCTAAGAGAACTCGAGAGTGTTTTCTATTTTTTTCTTGCGTTTTGCTCACTGTTTTAAGTTGTGAGTTTCTAGTGGTTGAACGTGAGTATAAGTAATAGGAACTTATATTGACTAAATAATCTTAGGCTAGTTAAGTAAATTAAATAATTTAATTATCTAATTACCAAAACGTCCCTCGTAGATTGACTAAAACTAGGAAAGCATTTGACTTAGCCAAAACGTGAAAATTAGATAAGGGTTCGGCCTTGATTTTGAATTTAAGTTAATTAATAAAGTTGCTAATTTAATTAATTAAGTGACCTAGGTTATTTACTAAAATACCCCTTAAGGAAATAGGACCATAACCAACTCTTTTTGACCATCCTAGGTTAGGTAATACGATGTTTCTTGAGTTAGTTAGTACGCTAGTGTCACCCGGTTAGGTTCTAGAGTGCTCTAGTGCACTAGTTAATTTATTTTCGTTTGTCCTAGGTTTGTTATCTAATTAGGTAGTTATTTAGAACCTAGAGTTTATTAGGAAGCTAGGCCTCACATGTCTTGAGTCGTGCGCGCGCCTTCCCCTCAACAACCCTAACCAAATTTGGTTGGGCTTGTCCCTTGGCCGGTTAGCACATGTATTTCTGCTCATATATTGTTGTCCCAAGGATCGTCACTATATCCTTGGGAACTGATTACACTACATGATCATTTTAAAGTATCATGTGCTATGGTACCTAGTCATGACACTTGGATGCCACGCACCTAATGTGTGTGTTAATGAATTAAGAATTTTAGGTTAAGGTCTTCATTGCAGGTACAATTTGTAAACAAGCTTGAATTGGGGGATTTGAACATCAAGGTATATCTTAATGCATAGAAATTGGCTAACACCATTAAGCCAATATTTTCTAATATGCGCAATATAACTCAATATTGGGAATTGGGATGCCTATGTATCCCATTACCTATTATTAAAACTTAATATACTCTTAAATAGACATGTACATTTTCTAGAATGTTACATTTTCCCCCCCTCCCCTTAGGAACATTCGTCCTCGAATGACTCTACACATCATTTTAAAACAAAGAGGGTATTTTCAAAAACGCATCACATACTTGAAACTTTACTCTTTGTGAATATTTGATTCACAACTTACTCTGGATGACGCACATCACTCAAAGCTTATATGAAGCTTCAAATAAGAGATTGAGAAAGTTCTTTCCCAATTTTAACTTAAACTCAATGCACATCACAACTCATGCAACACAAAAATCATGTCAACGCTATACAAAAACAGCAACATGAATGCAATCATGAACTCATATTAACTCATATAGTTCAACTATAAAACACACAGTTATGGACTTAAAACTCAAAAACCGACTAATGCACTAAAATTTAGAGTTTCATATACAAAATCAGGCTTAGGAAGAGTATATCTAACCTTAAGAATTGAACAAGTCAGGGTAATGAGATCTCATTGTCGGCCTCAATGTCCCATGTTTCTCCCTCAACAAGGTGGTTCCTTCATAACACATTTATGGTTGCCACCTCCTTGTTCCTCAGCCGCTACACTTGGCGATCAAATATTTCAACAGGAACCTCATTATAAGAAAGGTTCCCATCGACTCCTAACCCCTCAACAGGCTGAATGAATGTGGCATCGCCTAGACACTTTTTAAGCATTGAAATATGAAACACTCGATCAACAAAAGCCAAGTCATTTGGTAATTTCTCATAGGCAACACTCCCTATTAAGATCTCATAAGGAACTTTATACCTCGAACTCAACTTCCATTTCTTACCGAACCTTACCGCCCCTTTCATAGGTGATATCTTCAGGTAAACTTGATCACCAACCTACAATTCAAGAGCTCTCTTCCTATAATCAGCATAGAATTTTTGACGACTGTAAGCAGTAGTCAATCTATTCCTAATCATTCTCACCTTTTCCATATCCTTATATATGATCTCAGGGCCAAGGATGGAAGACTTTCCTATGTCAAATCACCCAACTTGAGACCTACATTTCTTGCCATAGAGTGCTTTAAAAGGTGCCATCCCAATATTGTAATGGTAGCTATTATTATAAGAGAACTCAATCAGTGGCAAGTGATCATCCCAACACCCCTTGAAGTCAATAACACATTCTCAGCATGTCTTCAATGGTCTGAATGGTATGCTCTACTTGTCCATTTTTTCAGGGGGTTAAATGAAAAATTGAGCTTCACCTGTGTACCCAAGCTCTTTTGGAAAGATTTCCAAAAGTGATAAGTGAATTGGGCTCCCCTATCCGAAATGATATATAAAGGAATACCGTGCTACCTCACTATGTCATCAATTTACTGCTTAGCATAATCTTCGGCCCTTTAAGTAGACTTTACATGTATGAAGTGTGCAGACTTAGTCATCCTATCAACAATGACCCAAATGGAATCATAAAGTCTCCTAGTCCTAGGAAGACCAACCAAAAAATCCATATTAAAAGCGTTTCACTTTAATTTGGGATCTCAATAAACAAGGTAAGATCTCCAGGGTGTTCGGCCTTAACCTCTTTGAATGGGGGCACTTCTCCAAAACCATAGAAATATCTCGCTTCATACCATCGCACCAATAGACTCCTTGAGATCATGATACATCTTGGTGGAGCGTGGATGAATGGAATACCTAGAGCCATGATCCTCTACAATAATATTAGCCCTCAAATCATCAATATTGGGCACACATAATCTGTTTTGGTATCTAAGCACACCATCCCTTCCTAGGGGAAATGATTCATTCAGCTTACTCAACAGTGAGTCTTTCAACTCCATGACTACTAGGTCAAGATGCTGCTTAGCTTTAAAATCTACAACAAATGAGGATTCTTAACTAGAATGAACAAAAACATCCCCACTTGATGTATCTACCAGTTGTACGCCTAACTAGCCAACTGGTGTACCTCTTTAACTAGGTCCTTGTTCTCATCATCAATGTGAGACACACTGTCGATGCTCAATCGGCTCAAATCATCAACAACTACATTGTCCTTCCCTGGTTTATTGTGGACACTCATGTCATAATACTTGAGCAGATCTAGGCATCTTCTCTGACGAATATTCTATTCTATCTGTCTATAAACATAATGAAGACTTTTATGGTCAGTAAATACATCAACATGTACACCATATACGTAATGTCTCCAAAGTTTTAATGCAAATACCACATTAGCTAATTAAAGATCATGGGTAGGGTAATTATTCTTGTGGTTTTTCTATTGTCTTCATGCATATGCAATCACCTTGAAAGCATCGTAGTAGACCACATACCCTTCACCACTCCTCCGCAATGTGAGAATTGGCGCTGAAGTAAGATGGTCAATGATCTATTGAAAGATCTTTTCACAAGTTTTAGACAACTCAAACTTCGCGTTCTTCGTTGTAAAAGTTGTCAATGGAGGAGCATCAGTGGAAAAGCCCTCAACAAACCTGGGATAGTAATAATCCAAACAAAAGAATCTCCAGATTTTTGTAGGAATGAGGCATCTCGGGCAATCCTTTACTGCCACAATCTTTTTTGGATCAATCTCGACTCCCTAGTCGGACACAAGATGACCAACAAAGGTCACTGATCTCAACTAAAACTCAAATTTGCTGAATTTTGCATACAGGTTATGTTCCGTAAGTACTTGCAATGACATTCTCAAATGTTGTTCATGCTTTTCTCTGGTCTTAGAGTATATGAGGATTTCATCCATGAATACTATGAAAAAAGAATCAAGGCATTCACGGAAAACCCTATTTGTAAGGTCCATAAACCTTGCTAGTCCGTTTGTGAGACCAAATGACATGACAAGAAACTCATAATGACCTTACCTAGTACGGAAGACAGTCTTACGAATGTGCTCTTGTATTACTCTAAGATGGTGATACCCCCACCTAAGATCTATTTTAGAAAAGAAACTTGAACCTTGGAGCTGATCAAATAGATCATCAATTGTGGGAAGAGAGTATTTGTTCTTTATGGTGACTTTTTTGAGTTTTCTATAATAGATATACATTTTTAAGGGTCCCATACTTTTTCTTAACGAAGAACACTAGAGAACCTAATAGGGATATGCTCGGCTGGATCATGCCCTTATCAAGTAGATCTTTTAACTACAACTTCAACTCAATTTCGCATTCCGGAGGAATTCCTTGTAAATCGTCCAGAAAGACATCTTGAAACTCCTTAAATATGGACACATATTCTATGGAATAAATCCCATGCTCTAAGTCATTGACTCTGAATAAGTGGTATAAATACCCTTAGATAACATCTTATTTTCTTTAAGATTGGAAACTATTTGTCTTGTTAGAAATGAACCACGCCCTTCCTATTCAAACTCTAACTCATTAAGAAATTGAAACCTTACTACCCTGTTTTGATAGTCTATGGTAGCATAAATTTATGGAGACAATCTATACCCAAAATTATATCAAAGTCAAGCATGGTTAATTCTATTAGGTCAGCATAGGTGACTTTCTCAAGAATCGTTATTGAACAATCTTAATATACTCTTTTAGCTCTAATGATGTCTCTTATGGAAGTACTAACTAGAAAAGGCTCATGCAAGATCTTAGGAAGCAAGTCAAATATTCTAGCTACTAAAGGAGTAAAAAAATACAAGGTGGACAATGGATCTATTAATGGATGTACAGGAAAAGAGAAGGCATGCAACATACTAGTGACCACATCAGCTGACTTCTCCTGTTCCTCTCTACCTTTCAAAGCATAGAATATGTTCCTCTTGGGAGGATTGGCTGCAGCAGTAGGATTAGTCCAAGTCTAAGTATCTACCTTGGCTTTATTCCTCGCATGTGGGCAGTCCCTGATCACATGCCCACTCTTTTTGCACCCATAGCGGGAATTAGTACCTACCAAGCACTAACCTCTATACAAACCGTCACACTTACCTCATGCCTTGTTGTCACACTGGCCATTTCTATCATTGCATTTCTTGGAGAAAGACATGACTCCTTTTGCATTAATGTTCCTAGAAGAAGTAAGATTATGTGAGTGTTGGTGACCCTTCTTAAACTTTGTCCTGTTCTGGACTCCAAACAAACTCCTACAAGTTCTACAACCAGCCTGATTCGAGGGCCTATACTTCTTGCCTTCTCAGTCTCACTTCCTACAACGACTCTCCTCCACCTGATGTGCATGTACCATCAATCTACAAAGTTCAATGTTATTATGCAACATGGCTGCCTGAAAATCCTCCTCTAGATACTCCGATACACCAGTCACAAACCTGCTCATCTCATCCCTGCTATTGGACACCAGGAATAAAGCATATTTAAAAAGTTTAATGAACTTTATGGAGTATTCCTTAAGTTAAATACCTCCTTGGCGTAGTTCGATAAACTTCTCAACTATATCCTCTCTCTGCTCTCTAGGTTAGAACCTCTCCAAGAATGCAGTCTTCAGAATGTCCTAAATGATGGGGAATTCTCTTGGTGCTCGACCATCTCCCCATATCTTGTACCACATCTTTGAGTTTGTATGCAACCAACTTAGCCTTCTACTCTTCGTAAACAGCCATATCAAAAAGAATCTTGTGAACCTCGTCCACAAACTCCAGGGGATCCTCATTACTTTTGGACATGAAGTAGACTAAAGAATTCAGTATGGTGAAATCACTCAGTCTGCTAGCCAGGGTGCTAGCATGTGGGTTCTCCCTGCGAGCACCCTCTCTAGTGTCCTCGGCTTTGATAGCCTGTGCCTGAATATTGATGGATTAGGCCATCTTAACAAGTGATGCTCTCACTTCTGCATCTGTCAAAATAGCTTGGTTGGTAGGCACTTGAACTCTAGCACCTACGCTTAAGGAGGAGCTTTGTTTCCCCCAGCAGTTGCTTCTCCAACTCTCCTGCCTGCGTTTCTTCTTGTGTTCATCTTTGTATACATACACACAAGAAGGAAGTTAGAATCTAGATTGACACAAAATATCAAAACTCTACACAGCACGATAAAGTGTAGAAGAAGGGAATATTCTTAACATCACTAAGTATCTAAGTCATGGGTGTGGTGCACTTCATAAACATAAGCTAGAAACAACACAATGTAGTTGTTTTAAGCCTTATTTCCTAGGTAATTTAACTAATGCTCTGATAAGCCTCTCTAAGGTCGTAGAGAAGCCTCTTCTTAGCTTTCATCACAATCATACAGTTAAATTTGCGAAATTTTTTTTAAAAAAAACTAATGAAGTATACTTAGACTTCATATAATTACTGCATAAGAGTGATATGCTACGACTCAAACTAAACAACCATCTACAATAGATTAAACAATTAAAATAAGAAATGCATAATATAATAGTAGCTTTCCAAACGGCCTTAATACAAAGCTTTGGACAACTATTTAAAAGGAAATGCTAGGAACAAAATCCACTAGCTATGTCTAATGTACTAAAGCTAAAAATCAAACCTAGCATCCTTAAACTCAATAGGACCTACCAAAGGTCTGGAGATACTAGTCTAAACTACTTTAACGAATATTCAATCCTATTCAAGAACCTCTAACTATAAAATATTAATAGTATAGGGGTTAGTACACACTTGTACTACATATGGCTATAAGCACATAAACACACAAGGACTATGTATGATCAAGGAAAGCTCTTCCTATAGCAACATGTCGTTTCTCAAAACTGAAGTCACTATACCTTTTTTTAATTCATTAATTGTGATTTATGTTATAAATATGACATGTTTTCATGCATTTAAAGCACACAGCTCATTTTATATAAGAACATAAGACCTTTGAATCATGAACAAAATTATAGAACAACTCGAACAAAAATTTATATTTGTTCCCTCTTAGGACGAGAGCTATCTTTTTAAGACTTAGATTATTTTTTCAGTCTTTTCTTCTTTTTATTTTGTAATTCAATGATCTCCTATAATTCTATGATTTACCTACAAGTTTAATTATTCATTATAGGCTCATACCTACAATGAATCAAGTAAGTAATCCAAGAGACTAAGTAAGTGATTTCACAAAAATTTGGCATGAATTCTTTATAAACCAATCTCTATTGCCTATGCCCATTACTCGTTCACTTGCATAATATAAGGAGTAATTATAAGCGAATCTTTATCTTTGTTCACATAAGCCAATAACTGTCAAAACTTCATTCTTATCAAACACTAATGAATTGATATACTTATGTTTTATCTTACTTTGTTCACTTTAAACTTACATTTCTTCATCTTTCTTTCTTAATTTCTTAAAGAAATCTTTACCATTAAGATTATATGAGCTAACATGAATCAAGTGTCTACATCACACCGAAAAGTGTTGGTTCATTGTTAAAGTGAACCTAGATCATGTGAGTTAACATGATATCTAGTGTCTGCGCAACACTGAAAATGGGTGTTTCACCGGCTAAAGTGAAACAAAGTCCAATGTCTCCCCCACACCGCAAAAGAGCTGGTTCACGGCTAAAGTAAAACCGAATACTTTCTTGAGCATTTAACCAATATAGATCATGTGAGATAAACATGAAATCCGATGTATTCCCCACACTGAAAAGAGGTGGTTCACCAGGCAAAGTGAAACCGAATACTACCTAGCTATGTTAGGTGGAATCCATTGGCTAGTTCCTATGCTGGCAACATAGTTCAAAGAAAAGGAGATTTCGGAGACCCTTATCCACCTTGGTGGTAACCTCTTCTCATGAGGATTACATGTGCTTGAACAAGCTCATTGCTAGTCTATCGGTTTTTTACTCAATTTCTTATAGTTTATAACTTTTAGAGTTGACTCATACATTAAAGAAGCTTGCTTCAAATATGAGGTATGATTAACTCAATGGATGACTTGTCATCCCTTTCTTTACTTCATGAATCTAAACTTAATCTTACAATACCATTATTGTGTGAATGATACTTGTCTCACTATTTCTAATGCCCTCTTTTGTGAGTATCTTTAACATATCTTAATGGATGACTTGTCACCCCTTTCTTTACTTGAAGAATGTGAACTTAAATCTTACATTATAATTATGGTGTGAGTGACATATGTCTTAGTAACTCTAACACCCTCTTATGTGAGTATCTTTAGCATAATTGTTTAGGTGCAAGTGAAACTTGTCTCACTTCCTTTAACACCCCATTCTATGTGAATTTCATAACTCATATGGTTTTAGTTATGCCATTACTCACCTTATCTTGTTCAATGTTCATTGGTAGTCTTGTATCATTTTTTTATGAAAGTTATAGTGACTCTTTATTGTGCTACTTTGTTCACAAGTTCATTTAGATAGGGTATGTTAGACATTTCCCAATCATTGGCATACCCTTCGTATTGAGTTACATTGGTCATGCTTTATTTTTTATCCTTATTCATTGGCCAATTCTATATTATATTTTGGAAATAACATTGTAAGCCAATTTATTGGCACAAAGCAAACTTTCACTAAACACTGTCATGAAAATGTCATTATCTAATTCAATTAACTTCATGTATATACTGTAGTAGTCTCATTACTTTAAGCAAGACAATCTTTTAACAATAAACTAAACATCATAGACGACTCATAACAATATTCATCTTCTCAAACAAAATTTGACATTACAACACTCCTTATGTCATGTACATACTACTCTAATCATATGAATCTAGCCTATAGGTGTCATTTGACAATATAAAACCAAGAACATGTACCAAAACCATGATCGAGATTTAAAATATACATACGATTAAAATCAAAAATAGAGAGAACTAGGGAGATGAACATTGGTTTCATTGGGAACAACCCTAGTTTCATTTTCTTGAATTCAAAACGTTTGAAAAGCCTCTTGGAGAAAGGAATCCAAGAAAGAAAACCTATACCTTACTGTAGAATTTAATCTACGAGTATCACCCTGAACTTTGCACAAAAACTCTTGAAGAATAGCTTTGAAATCGACTAAGAGAACTTGAGAGTATTTTCTGTTTTCCTTGCATTTTGCTCACTGTTTTTAATGTCACCCGGTTAGGCCTTAGGTTGACAGATGCACTACTTAGTTTATTTTTTTTTGTCCGAGGTTAGTTATATAGTTAGGTAAGTTAGTTAGATCCTAGAGTTGTTTATAAAGCTAGGCCCCAAATGGCTTTAGTCGTACGTGCGCTTGTTCCCCAACTGCCATAACCGAATTTGGTTGGGCTTGTCCTTTGGCAGGCAGGCACATGTGCTTGCACATTTGTTGTTGCCTATTTCTTGTTGTCCCAGGGATCCTCACTAAATCATAGGACACTGCTTACTCTACATGATCATTTTAAATGATCATATGCTATGGTACCTACGCATGACAGTTAGATGTCTCATACCTAATGTGTGAGTTAAGGAATTTAGCATTTTAGTTTAGGGTTTTAATTATAGGTGCAATTCATAAACAAGATTTAACTGGGCAATTTGAACATCAAGGTATATCTTAATACACAGAATTTTGCTAACACCCTTTAGCCAATATTCTCTAATATGCCCAATGTTACTCAATATTGGGCATTGGGATGCCCATGTAACCCAATACCTATTCTTAAAACTTAATAAACTCTTCACTAGATGAGTACATTTTCTTGAATGTTACAAAGTTGCTCTATCAAAATGGACAAGTATGTGCTCTTGAAGACCTCTGAATTTTGTGCTTTAATGGTCCCACCAAAATTCATTATTTATTCCTTACCCCTTTTTGTAAATTCTCTTATACACTAACACTTATCCACTTTCTTATTCCTTTCTTTTTGTAGTAAAATCCCTTTTGGTATATTCCTTATTGTTGCAAGATTTGAATATTCCTAGAACACTACGACCAAGATGAATACCAAAAGTAAAACCCTCAATAATTTTCTCTCGGAATTTCACAAAATTTGAGATAGAGATTCCCATTGATGTTGGAAACAATCGCCAATACATTTTACCCTTCAAATACTTGTAAAATCCTTCATATTTCAAAATTAATTTGTATCTTCTTCAATCTTATTCACTCATGAATGTTGGAAACATAAATAATATCTCATACTCTACCAAATCTCATATTTACAATAAAAATATGGATTGGAAATACTAATATAGATTTAGAAACATCAAACAAAACTCAATTAAGCAAAAAATATTAGGTTCTCTTGATATATGCATTTGACCTTTTTTGTAGTAACAAACCCAAGACTTTAAATGTCACGGCCTGCGCCTACACTCTAGATGTGGCTGGCACTCCAAACCATTGATGGACCCAAAAACACTCTTTTTCTAGCTCAACTCTTAGACAAACAGTTAGTCAACATTAGATAAACTCAAATATAAAATTATAACTCAAATGTCTCAAATATATAACTTATAACATTTAAAAATATTTAAGCAAGTCATAGGGCAATTGAATTCTAGATTCATTCAATAGAAAATGAAACAGAAGTCTCAAATGCTACTGTCTATATATGAAGACTCTTATACTATAAAGGGTGTCGGTACAGGACCCCTGATCATTCTAACAAAACTAAAATAGTATAAATAAATAATAAGGGTTTCTTTGGAAGAAACTAAGCTCACCAAACAACACTTTAATTGCAATTGGTATCAACGAAATGTCTTTTGATGACCGTAATCTCATGTATCTGCATCATGAAATTATGTATGTTTAATGACATCAGTACATTAAATGTATGAGAATGTATAGGAAAACTGAACATAACATAACAAATTGAACAAAGAAAGGCGAAACCATGCTCAACTTTACTTGAACTAATTCAATGAAATAGAAAAACAACAATAAAGATTCAACTTGTATAAAGCATTTAAAATAGTAGATAATGACTCAATGTATTTAAAAATACAACAATAACTCATTTTATATATAATGATAAAAAAATAACTCAAGTTTGGATAGTCTCAAACTGACAACCATCACTATGAGCTATGTGATGATACACGTCTCATGCCACGCTGCCAGAACTATCATATACCTTGCTGGAGTATAAGACATCCTCATCTAACTGGATCCACTAACCTACACTTAACAAGCAATTACAAATCATTTAAAAAAGTATGACCCTTTCTACCTATGTTGGCTACATGATTTATGAGGACTTTGAGTTTATTTGAACTCGTCCCCATATTGGTACTCAATTCTATTCAAAAAATATAAATCATCTCATATGTTTAAAAACATTTAATCATCCTGAAGATTAAAGATTAATACTCAAAAGGTTCTCTTAAAGATATCATAAAAAAATTCCTCATCCTCACAATCAAGTACTCTGGTGCGCTCAAACTTTCTTCTCAAATACGAAGTAAAGTGGTCGTATCAAGTAAAGAACCCAACTAATGAGGTTGGGATCGTTCTCACGAGGAAAATAGTTCAGACTTAACTTTAATCTATTATCACTAATATTTAGTCAATTATTTCCTTAGAAAACAAAAAACAATAAAAAGGGTTTTTTTAATTTCTAAATTAATGAAAATAACGAACTAAATTAAAGTAAACAACTAATAGATTCACGTCTTGGAGTTTATTCATTTAATAAATGTAACTAGGGTTTAAGTGTTCCCCACAGGTTCCTAACATGATAATTCTAGCTATAACAACTCTTTCCTGGTATCTTACATGCAACGTGATAAGTTATGTATTTCTAAATCATTGGTGCGGCATCTAGAAATTTTCACTCCGCACCTTGGTCCGGCTATGTGTGTAGCTATACTAACCCTTACCTTCACCTCATATTAAGCATTGTATTCGATATTTGACTAAGTTATTACCTCGTACCAATCGACACTATCCTATTAGATAGTATACACCAAATCTATGTTGATAATTCTTTTCCTATTATCTACCTCCTCTAGACACTATTCTAGAATTGTTATTTTAGTTAGATTTTACCTCATTATTCACCCATGGTTCCCACAACCCTAGTTATGGAGTTTAGTTACCCATTGTCATAATCACAATATTCATATATTTAATATTAGAATTCGTGCACTTACTTTGATGAGAAAGAATAAAATCTAGAAATTCACTTGATTAATCAACAAAATCACGAACAATCAATTCCAGAAAAAGTGTAACAATTGCTGAAATTAATCCTCTAATACATGAACAAGACAACTAAAGATTCTCCAAAATTCTAACAATCAAAAAGTCTAATATCAAAGAGTCTACAAACAAAGAGTCTAACCCCCCAAAACGAGGTTTTTCGAACTATTTATAATAAAAACAAAAACTAATAAAAGAAGGATTTTAATTATTGAAAATCTGTAAAAACGCGTCTGGGTCGATGGACGTCGTGAAAGACCGTCGTGGTCACGACGGGCCATCATGGCCTCCGTCATCCCATACTTCACAAATTCTTCTGCTGCTCTTTTAATTACCCTCAACCGTAGGTATGACGAACCATTCAAAGCGTGACAGTCTGTCAAGGGTCTTCGTTCCGTAACACTTACACTTCGTGGAAATTGGGTACTGGTCTACTCTTTGATCATTGCGACACACCAGTAGGACGGACCGTCGTGGCTATGGCAGTCCATCATACACTTCAGTAATCCCACCATGGGTCACAATTCCCCATATTCCTTCAGCATCTTTTGTACGATGCCACCTACGGACCGTCACAAGCTCGACGAACCTTCACAGGCTCCGCAGGTGGTCTCTTTTGCAATTCTCACTCAAAGACATCCATGTTAATCTTTGGACAGATTTCCTGCAAACGAAGAAAAACTTACATAATATAAATAAAAAAAGGCTTTTGGACAATCACTAAACATAAGGAAAAGTCCGTAAAAATACCGTGAAATCACGATATGTCAACACACTCAACTTAAATTCGTTGTTTTTCCTCAAGCGACGCACTATGACTCACTACAAAATCTTTGTACAATTGTATCCATATTTTAACTTGGTAATTTACTTTAACTAACTAAATTAAAGTAAACAACTAACAGATTCAAATCTTGGAGTTTAATCAATTAATAAAATTAATTAGGGTTTAAATGTTCCCCACAGGTTCCTAACATGATAATTCTAACAATAAAAATCTTTCCTAGTATCTTGCATGCAAAGTGATAAGTTATGTATTTCTAAATCCTTGGTCCGGCATCTAGAAAATTTCACTCCGCAGCTTGGTCCGGCTACATATGTTGTTATACTAACCCTTATCTTTACTTCATATTAAGCATTATATTCGATATTTGACTAGGTTATTACCTCGTACCAATCGACACTAACCTATTATATAGTATACACTAAATCTATATTGATAATTCTTTTCTAATAATCTAGATCCTTGGTCCGTCAAGTAGCATTAAGGCGAGTTCTGACGTTGGCCATCCGTAAAAGACTTCTAAACGAAAAAATTATCAATGCATGCAAGACCCTATTCTGGAATTGTTATTTTAGTTAGATTTTACCTCATTGTTCACCCATTATTCCAACAACACTAGTTATGGAGTTTAGTTACCCATAGTCATAATCAAAATATTCATATATTTAATATGAGATTCATGCACTTGCTTTGATGAGAAAGAATAAAATTCAGAAATTTTCTTGATTAATCAATAAAATCACCAACAATCAATTCCAAAAAAAGTGTAACAACTGCTGAAATTAATCCTTCAATACTTGAACAAGACAACTCAAGATTCTCCAAAAGTCTAACGATCAAAAAGTCTAATATCGAAGAGTCTACTAACAAATATTCTAACCCCCAAATGAGGTTTTTCAAACTATTTATAATAAAAGCAAAACCTAATAAAAAAGACTCTACCAACTGAAATTCTGTCAAAACACGGTCAGTCGACGGACCTCATGACAGACCGTCGTGGTCACGATTGGCCGTCATGGCCTCCGTCGTCCCATACTTCACAAATTTATCTGCTTCTCTTTTCATTACCCTCAACGGCAGGTATGATGGACCGTTCAAAGCACAACGGTCCGTCAAGGGTCTCCCTTCAGTAACACTTAAAGTTCTCTGAAATTGGGTACTAGGCTACTCTCTGATCATTGCGACGAACCAGCAGAACGGACCATCGTGGCTATGATAATTTATCATACACTTCTATAATCCCACATTGGGTCAGAATTCCCCATCTTCCTTCAGAAACTTCTCTACGATGCCACCTACGGACACTCACAAGCTCGACGGACCGTCACAGGCTCCGTAGGTAGTCTCTTCTGCATTTCTCGCTAAAAAACTTTCGCGTTCATCTTTGGACAGATTTCCTGCAAATAAATAAAAACTTACATAAAAATCAATACAAAAAGGATTTTGAACAATCATTAAAATTAAGAAAAAAGCATTACAAATACCATAAAACCACGGTATATCATACTAAAGTCCAAAAACAAGTTTTTATAAGCTTTAAAAGACTTCTAAAAAGAACTATCTAGACTTTACTCTACCTTGAATTTGAATTATAGATTCATTGGTGATGATTAATGTTATGAAGGAGTTTAGATCTTTTCAATATATTTTAGAATGGTTAGAACTAGAATGCACTGAAAATATACTTTAAGAGGACTCAGACAAAGCAAATCACAAAAAAATGGTGGAGGCAAGCGACCTTGGTGCACTGCTTGCGTGGGCCGTCAGCCTATGAACATCAGAAACTCAATTTTTGCTCAATGTTGGTGCGCCTCCCCAGAATTTCTGGTGCATGTTGGGCGTGCCGCCCGATTTTCTTCATAGAACTTTCAAACGAATTTTCTTCTTCAACTTTTTTCCCTAATTTGCCTAGAATCAAATGGTTTCTTCCAAACATACTTAGATTCGAATACACACCACAAGTACACAAAAATCTACCCAAAACAACCCTCAAGATCCTAACATTCATCTCAAGAACTCGTCAAACTCATCATTAATGATTTAAGAATGAAACTTCAAGAACTCATTGAGAATCAAGTTATTCAACATATAGAATGAAATTACAAATTTAAAAAAACATGATTTGTGTGTGAGTGAACAATACGAACAGTAGGAGAGCTTACATACCTCTTAGGGATCAACCCTTGTAAAATTCTGTAATAACCCCTAAAATTGATATGCTAAGCAATGCTTATTGTTTCTAGAATGACTACAATTAGACAAAGTTGACACGGTTTGATGCGCGCAGAACCAGAACTCTTAAACCTTTCGAAGACCAATCCAAATAACTTAGGGAATTATTTGACCTAGGAAAGGTTGGGTTCAGCCATGTCGGGATCCCGAATATGACGATTTATCCGGATGAGTCTTTACCGGATTTAAAAAGGGGAAATCTTAAGTTCTGAGGGTCTAGGGGTAAAATTGTCTTTTTCTAGGCTAAGGGTGGTATCTTAATTACCCGAAAATATGTAACTAATTATTTAATTGATAAGGTGGAGGGGAAATTTGGGGAGAGAGAGCCGAAAATTGGCTTTTTGAGTAAAGTCTTGCTCCACCAGAATTCGAACCTAGGTGGAAGTAATGATTTAAATTGTTTTTATTTAAATTGGTAATTAAATTAATTAATTAATATTTACTGTCCGATTTAAAACAAAAGGGAAATCATATTTTACCATTTAACATAACCTTATTTCACTAAGTCCTAAACTAAACTCCTAATTCTAAGAAAACTCTCCTTACTCACGTCTATCTCTTAACACACGATCATTCTCTCTTCTCTTTAACGCTCTCTCCGCCTAAAAAACTACAAGAACAGAAAATTGGCCAAATTTATTCACACTTAAAGAACTCACACGAAAATATAAGAAAACAAACGCTAATCAAAGACGTTAGTCAAAGAAAGGGTTTGTCCATCGAATTGGTGTTGAAGTTGAGGAGATTTGGACGTGATCTTTGGAGAATGTTTTTGCCAAAAATTCAGGGTTTGAACGTCAAATTGGTATGGGTTCTCTTCTTTCTTGGTCCATATCCCAAGAGACCCTAAGGTTAAAACTAATCTATTCCAAAAACAAGGATTGTTCCCTATTGCATGTCCTTGTCAGTAGCTACCATCGAATCATAGGTTGGGTATGTTTGCTGGTAGAAATTAGGTATGTAATGTGTTTTCCTGATGATTATGTTTATGTATGTATGTTATGAATTATGTGAATATTGAGCATGTTGTTCGAAATTAAGTTAAAAAAGATGTGTGTGCAATATATAGCCCTGATATACACTATTTGATTCAATTCGAAAAATGAGATGTTTGTGGTTGTATTTAATGTGCACAAACTTGCTTAAATCTTCATGTTCATAAGTTATGTAAAAATGCTAATTTGAGTGCAAACTAATAGTCAAATGAATCGATGAAAATTCACCTAAAAACTCACTAAAAACTACTTAATAGTCTAAATATTTATTGTGAAAGAGGTGAGAAACTAGACTGCTAATATTTCAGGCATCTTGTTGATGACTTTCGGCCAATCTAAGGGGATTATCATGCTATATAAAAATGAATCAAAAGAAGAATATAATGTAGCATGTGGGAGTCGAACTCATGTGCCTTGATCAAAAAATGAAATAAAAAATAAGAAATGAGAGGAGTGGAATTCGAACCCACCACCTATCAATCAGATTTAAGGAGGAATAAACATAAAAATAATAGGTTGAGGTGTATGGTAATCGAATCCATGACCTATAGGAAGAACCAAGTAAAACAAAGGAGAAAAATTAAAGTGGGGTTGCGGGGGTTGGGGCCCACATGCCTTCGGCTAAGAGGAAATAAATTAAAAAGAATGAAATAAAAAGAAAATGAGGTTGTGGGGGTTAAATGCCACATCTTATCAGTCCCAATGAACAAAAAAAGAATAAAGGGTGAAATCAGGGGGAAAATGAAATGAAGGCTTTGGGGCTCGATCTTGGGTCTCCAAGCTGTGTGGATCAAACCAAAATAAATAAAAAAGTAAGTGTTGTCCAAGGGATTCTTAATCGGTTTGCCTTGCCCAAATTTTGGTTTTGATACATAGGTCACACGTGAATAAATGTTCAAAAATAATGTTTCCTACCTGATAAAAATTGAGATCTTGGCATACTTAGAAGATGCAAAAGTCTTGTATCACATGATCTTAGGAAGATATGAATCACTTAAACAACTATGAATGAAGCCTAATGGCTTGTATGTATAGACCCATAAGTCTAGTATATGATTAGAAGTAAGGGAACCTAAGATGTATGCAATGAAATGATGAAACCCTAGAAGGGTTAAGTAAGAGTGTGAAACACACTAAATGTCCATGTGCATTGGCATATGATGAAATGAGCATTCGCGTAACAAGGGGTGAGTAACTATGAAGAGAAAATATTCTAAAGTTAACGGATGTGGTTAAAATATGATAAGAGGCTAATGTAAAAGATGAGAGCAATCTCAAATGATCCTAAGGGAATGCTACCAAAACGTACTCACTTGTGAGAGTGTAAAGTTAATGAAGAGACAAGTCTCTATGAACACTCTAATGAAAGTATTGAGAATAATACACTTAATACTAATGATGAGATGAGAAATCATCTATTGATCTATGATGTCCTTATACTAGAATCCAGCTTTCGTGACGTATGAGTTGAATGTAATGGAACTTTATACTAAGCACTGATAGACTATCTATGAGCGCTGATGCCTTCTTTCAAGAAGGGCGGAGGTTAACGTTACTCTCATGACATTAGACTATTCGGCATGTCGATATGGATCTCCTTATATGTCCTAGTCTTTGAACCTTTACTACCAATATAGGGATCTGGCGGGGTTCAATTCCCATGTATGCTAGCATGTTTTGGGTCACTTTGGCTGGTGATTCCACCTCTTTTCGGTGTGGCGGAGACACTAGATTTAATGATGCTCACATGATCAATATCGGTAAAAGTTAAAGTTTCCAATGAATGAATGAGGTTATCCTCAAATGATACAGATAATGAAATGAATGATACTAAAGGTGTTAAGATAGGATGATCAAGAGGTGAGCTAGACTTAAATAATGACACTAGGTCATTCTTGATCATTGCACAGCGAACCCGATGAAAGTCTTACACTACATCTTAGTTATAGTTGGTGTTCACACTAGCCTATGAACGAAATGAAATGAAGTACGTATGAATGAATGAAGCAGACTCTGCGTTTGCTAAAGAAGGCTCCCTAGTTGAGGTCACATATGTTGATCCCTCATTTTTGGGAAGTCTTTATGTTATGTCCATGATTCCAATGTCTCATGGCATATGAACGAATGACATGAAAGATGTTATGTGTTATACGCAATATGTTATGTGTTATGTGTAAGGTGTTATATGTTATGTGCACTATAATATGTATGATGATGCATGTTACTCTCATGGCATGAATTTCCTAATCCAAATTGGGAAAGCTCACTAACTTTCCTAATCCCATTTTGGCAAGTCCAGTGACATGATTTTCCATAATCATGATGTTAGGAAAGAGTCGTTCTTATTCATGCATGTCCTTGGTGTGTGCTTGCATATACCTATACTTAGTACAAGTGTGTACTCATTTCATACAGTTCTACAATTTTAGGTGCATACACAGGTGTACGCTAGAGCATACAGGTTGATGTTGCAGCTATCTGGATGTTGAGCTTTCATCCAGACTTGGTAGGCTCTCATGATTTCAAGGATATCTACCGTTATTATATATCATAGATGTAGGTTATAGCTAGTGAAGCATGTTTCACTAGTGTTTCTTTCCATTTTTGTTTAGACTTTGTATTGGTGCCGTTTTGGCAAAAATAAGTTTAATAAAATTATAATCTGATTCTTTCATTTAATTATCTCTTTATTTTATGGTCTATTTGTGAACGCCTATGATGTTATTTTGTATGTATAAATGTATGTTAAGAAACAAAGTGTTTCAAATTTTCCGCTAAAATTAACCTAGATGAAGTAAGAATGATGTATGAAGGCTTGTCTGCAAGCTCTGAGAGGTCAATGACGCCGGTCTCGTCTGGGGTCTTTATTCTGATCGTGAAAAAGTTGGTATCAGAGAACTATGTTAAATTCTTAACATAATAAGTTCACATCAACCACATTGAGTAGTTTCTAAGTCATGGTAGTGAATTGCACCACTATATTGGATTAGAGACTTCATGATGCGTGGGAAATTTTCCTTTCTTATGATCTTATCGTTCCTTTCCTAATGTATAATTTTCTTGTTGTTATGATCATGTGTAAAATTAATTATTGTTTTTTTCAGAGAATGAATACTAGGAGAATAAATGGTCAAAAGAGAAGAGGAGCAGCTGCCGGGGGAAATCAGGTTCCACCCCAGTCTCCAGTTGAACGAGTGGCTATGTCAGTTAACCTGCTGGGTTGATTGATGCTGAGGTGCGGACATCTCTGGCCCAGATGGAACAGGCCATCACTGTGAAGGACCAGGCCATGATTGACCAACTCAATCTGCAGAATGTTCAGATGGAGAACCCACCGGTTCATAGTATGGATGACAGGCAAAGAGACTTTATGAGGTTGAATCCTCCTATTTTCATAGGGTCTATGACTTTGGAGGATCCTCAAGAGCTTGTTGATGAGGTGCGTAAGATTTTGGTGTCTACGGGGGCCACATATACTGAAAAGTAGAGTTGGTTTCCTATAACATCGAGGATGCTGCACAAACTTGGTGCAAGATGTGGCAAGATAGTTGAGTTTGGGTGGAGTTCCGGTCACTTGGGAGTTGTTTAAGATAGCCTTCCTGGAGATATTCTTTCCCAGAGACATGAGTGAGGCCAAGGTTGAGGAGTTTATCAACCTTAAGAAGGGATCCATGATATTCAGGGAGTATTTCCTGAAGTTTTTTAAACTCTGCAGGTATGCTACTTCCCTTGTATCTAACAACACGGATGAGTTGAGCAGGTTCCTCAGAGCAATCAACGTAGATTTGGAGAGGAATGTCGACGTGCGATGCTCCACGATAACATGGACCTCTCAAGGTTGATGGTGCATGTCCAACAGCTAGAGGAAAGAAAGAAGAAGAGAGAAGTTTGTGATGCTAGGAGGCCTAAGCCTCATGATCAGGCAGTTCCTAGCAACAGGGGAACAGGAACAACTTTGGCGTCCGTGAGCAGCCCAAATTTAAAAAGGAGCAACAGATTCAGTGAACTCTAACTTTTAGAGAAGTACAACACCTAGATAAGGCAGATCTGAGTCTAAGAAGGGAAATAGAGGTGAGATGTAGCATCCTCGAAAATACTATGCTAAGTGTGGCTGTACTCACTGTTGAGGGTGCATACAGGGCATTAATGCCTACTTCTGTTGTGGTAAGAGCGCGCATATGGTGAAGGACTGCCCAAAGAAGAGAGATTAGGCTTGAGGTAATACTCAGCCTAGGCATAATCCACAGGATGCAGCAGCAGTCGAGCCTCATAACAGGAACAGGTTCTACGCCATTAAGGGCAGGGAGGAGCAAGAGAAGTCCCTTGATGTGGTCACAGGTATACAGCAGTTATTCTTAGCTTCTGTTTATGCTTTACTTGATCCAGGGTCTACGTTTTCCTTTGTAACTCCTTTGTGTTCTCTCTTTTTTGAGATATTGCTTGCAGTTTTGAATGATCCTATAGTGGTTAGTACGCCTTTAGGAGAGAATGTAAGAACTAATAGAGTATACAAGGATTGCCAAATATTTATATGTGGTAAGACTATGTGTGCAGATTTGGTTGAGTTACCAATGCATGATTTTGATGTTATTCTTGGCATAGACTAGCTTCATACTTGTTATGCTTATATGGATTTACATAGTAGGTTTTTAAGATTTTGTTTCCGTAATGGAGAAGGTCCAGTCTAGGAGGGGTACAGCTCGAGTCATCCTTATCCTTGAATTAAAACCTTAAGGCCAATAAAATGATGTCTATGGGGTTATTATGTAATCTTGTGAGTATTAACGATTTAGATCATGACATTACTTCCATAGCTCAGTGCCTGTAGTGAATGAATTCCAAGATGTATTTCCTGATGATTCGACCGGAGTTACTCCCTCTCAAGTGATTGACTTTAGTATCGACTTAGAACTCGATACTAAACCAATTTCAGTTCCTCCTTACATAATGGCTCCAGCTGAACTCAAAGAGTTATAGTTGCAGTGAAAAGATCTCACTGATAAAGGTTTCATTCAGCAGAGCATATCCCCTAGGGGCGCTCCACTGTTGTTTGTGGAAAAGAAAGATGGAACCCTTAGAATATGTATCGGTTATCGGTAGCTCAACAAAGTCACTATCAAGAATAAGTATCAATTTCCTAGAATAGATGACTTGTTCGATCAGCTTCAAGGGTCTAGTTTCTTCTTGAAGTTTGATTTTCATTAAGGGTACCATCATCTTAGGGTTAGAGATGGAGATATCCCAAAGATTGACTTTCGTACCCATTATTGTCACTATAAGTTCCTAGTTATGTCAGTTGGTATCAACAATGCACATGCTGCATTTGTAGATCTCATGAACAGGGTCTTCCATGAATACCTTGACTCTTTCGTCATAGTATTCATTGATGACATCCTCATCTATTCCAAGACCAAGGAAGAGCATGAATAACATTTGAGACTAATCTTGCAAGTACTTAGACAACATTTGTTGTATGCAAAATTCAGCATCTGTGAATTCATGCTTAGATCACTGACCTTCCTGGGTCATGTTGAGTCTTACAAAGGTGTGGAGGTAAATCCCAGGAAGAGTGAGGTTTTTAAGAACTGGTCAAATCCTCTTACTCCAACTGATATCTGTAGCTTTCAGGGATTGGTTGGTTAGTACCGCAGGTTCATGGAGAGTTTTTCTTGCATTGTTGCCTCACTGACAGCTTTGACTAAGAAGAAGGCCATGTTTAAATTAATGGAGACTTGTGAAAAGAGTTTCCAGGAGCTCAAGGACAAACTCAATTCAGCCCCTAAGTCTGGTGAGAATTACACTGTTTATTTTGATGCCTCTAGGGTTGGTTTGGGTTGTTTTCTTATATAGGGTGTTAAGGTGATAGCTTATGCGTCTAGACATCTCAAGGTTCATGAAAAAAATTATTCCACTCATGACTTGGAGTTGGGAGCTGTGGTGTTTGCACTGAAATTATGGAGGCACTACTTGTACGGAGTGCATATGGATGTGTTCACGGACCACAAAAATTTCTAATATGTGTTCACACATAGGGAGTTGAAGCTAAGTCAGCAGAGGTAGTTGGAGGTGTTGAAGGACTATGACGTTATTGTCAACTACCATACAGGTAAGGCTAATGTTGCAGCTAATGCTTTGAGTATGATGAGCATGGGAAGTACAGCCAACGTTGAGGATAAGAAGAAGGAGTTGCTTAAAGATATACACAGACTGGCCAGACTGGGTATGCGGTTAGTTGACTCTACTAGTTGGGGCATTTAATTTCATCTTAATTCAGAATCATCCTTAGTAGTTGTAGTCAAGGAGGGTCAGCATTTTAATCCAGTGTTGGTGGAGCTTAAGGAATCAGTATTGGTTGAGATGAATGAGTCTTTTTCTTTTGGGAGATGACGGCATACTTAGGTACCAGGACAAGCTGTATGTACCAGATGTTAATGATATGCGGACCAGGATCATTGTAGCGGCCCATAGTTTCAGACATTCCATACATCTAGGTTCCACCAAGATGTATCATGATCTTAAGCTAATTTATTGGTGGGATGTCGTTAAGAAGGATATTATATAATATGTGGCCAAGTGTCATAATTGTCAAAAGGTTAAGGCAGAACATCTAAAGTCTGGTGTTCTTACTCGGATTATTGAGGTTCTAACTTGGAAATGGGATTCAATTAATATGTACTTTCTGGTTGGTCTTCCGAATACTAGGCGACAACATGACTCCATATGGGCTATTGTGGACAGGATGAGTAAGTCTACCCACTTTATCCCTGTGAAGTCTACTTACAGAGCTGAGGTTTATGAAAGACTTTACATCGATGAGATTGTGAGATGGCATGGGATTTATTTTGTCTATGATTTCAGATAGAGGAGCTCAGTTCACTTCATATTTCTGGAGATACTTCCAGAAGAGCTTAGGCACACAAGTGAATTTTAGTACTGCCTTTCATCCTTAGACTGATGGGCAGAAAGAGTGTACCATTCAGACATTGGAGGATATGTTGAGAGAATGTGTAATTGACTTCAACGGTAGATGGAACGACCATCTGCTTTTGATAGAGTTCTCCTATAATAATAGCTATCACTCCAGCATTTGGATGACATCGTTTGAGGCACTGTATGGTAGGAGATGTAGGTCTCCACTTGGGTGGTTCGACATTGAAGAGTCATCCATTTTATGTCCAGAAATCATTCATGAGGCCTTAGATAATGTCAGGGTGATTAGGGACAGGTGTGCTACTCCTTACAGTCGGTATAAATCCTATGCAGACAATAGGAAAGGACCCTTGAAGTTTGTTGTTGGTGACCAGGTCTATTTGAAGATATCACCTATGAAAGGGGTGATGAGGTTTGGCAGGAAGGGGAAGTTGAGTCGAGGTATGTTGGGCCATTTGAGATCCTACAGTGTGTTGGTAAGGTGGCCTATAAGTTGGCATTGCCTGCGGATCTAGCTTTTGTTCATCTAGTCTTTCATGTCTCTATCTTAAAGAAGTTCATAGGTAATCCAGCATCGATTCTACCTGTTGAAGGTTTGGGGTTTGATCAAAGTTTATCCTAGGAGGAGGTAACTGTTGAGATTTTTGACAGACAAGTCAAGTGACTAAGGAACAAGGAGATTGTCATAGTGAAGGTATTGTAGAGGAATCATCTTATTGAAGGTGCGACATGGGACACCGAGGCCGATATGAGATCTCGCTACCCTCATCTTTTCAACTCTTGAGGTTAGACTTCCTACCCTTAAGTCTAAGTTTCCTTATCTCTTCATTCTTTGTTTCTATTGCTTGATTGTGCATAGTAAATATGTTATGATATTAATGGCATTATGTTAGATAGTTAGTAATGTCATTCGGGGACGAATGTTCCTAAGGGGGGGGTAATGTTACAACCCTAAAAAATTATGTGATAAGTCATGCTTAATGTGTCTAGAATACCTACGATTAGACCAGGTTCACACGGGTTGATGCGCGTTGAACCAGACCTCTTAAACCTGGCGACAGCCAATACAAATAACTTGGGGAGTTAGTTGACGTAGGAAAGGTTGGGTTCAGCCATGTAGGTCTCCCAAATATGAATATTTACCCGAATGAGTCTTTACTAGACTTAAATAGGGGAAATCATAAGTTTGGAGGGTCTAGGGGTAAAATTGTCTTTTTTCTAGGCTAAGGGTAGTATCATAATTACCCTAAGCATGTAACTAATTATTTAATTAATACGGTGGAGGGAAAATTTGGGTAGAGACCACCGAAAATTGGCTTTTTGAGTGAAGTCTTGCTCCATCCGGGTTCGAACATAGGTGAAAGCAATGATTTAAATTGTTTTTATTTAAATTGTTTAATTCAATTAATTAATATTTATTGGCTGATTTTAAATAAAATGGAAATCACATTTTACCATTTAACTAAACCTTCTTTGACTAACTCCTAAACTAAACTCCTAATCCTAAGAAAACTCTCCTTAATCACGTCTATCTCTCAACACACGATCATTCTCTCTTCTCTTTTACGTTTTATCTACCTAAACAACTACAAGAACAAAATATTGACCAAAGTTCTTCGCACTTGAACAACTCACATGAAAATATAAGAAAACAAACGCTAATCAAACACGTTTGCAAAGAGAGGGGTTTGTCCGTCGAATTGGTGTTCAATTTGAGGGGATTTGGACATGATCTTTGGAGAAAGTTTTGGGGATAAAGTCAAGGTTTGAACTTCAAAAATGTATGGGTTCTCTTCTCTCTTTGTCCCTTTCCCAACATACCCCTAATGTTCTGACGAATGTATTCCTAAAACTAGGATTGTTCATCGTTGCATGTCCTTGCAAGTAGCTCCCATCGAACATAGGTTGGGTATGTTTTCTGGTAGAAATTAGGGATGTAATGTTTTTTCGTGATGGTTATGTTTATGTATTTATGTTCGGAATTATATGAATATTGAGCATGTTGTCCAAAATTAAGTGAAAATGATGTGTGTGCAATGTGTAGCCGTGGTATACACTCTTGGATTCAAGTACGAAAAATGACTTGTTTATGGTTGTATTTCATGTGCACAAACTTGCTTAAACTGTGATGTTCATAAGTGATGTAAAAATTCTGATTTGAGTTCAAAATATAAGTCAAATGAATCCTTGAAGATGCACCTGAAAAACCTCACTAAAAATTACTTAAAAAGTCTAAACATTTAATTTTAAAGTGGTGAGAAACTAGGATGCAAAGATTTCCAGCATCTTGTTGATGAGTTTCGGCTAAGCGAAGGGGATTATCATGCTATGTAAAAATGAATTAAAATAGTGAGGCCACAGAGAATCGAACCCGTGACCTCACCATGTTAAAAATCATTGAAATAATGTTAGAAAAAGAGAATGTGGCATGTGGGATTCGAACCCATGTGCCTTGATTCGAAAATGAAATTAAAAAAATAAAAAATAAGAGGAGTGGGATTCGAACCCACCACCTCTCAATCAGATTTAAGGATGAATAAAAAGAAAAATAAAAGGTTGAGGAATATGGAAATTGAACCCACGACCTCTAGGAAGAACTGAGGAAAATTAAGGACAAAATAAATGTGTGGCTGCGGGGATTCGAACCAACACCCCCTCGGCCAAGAGGATAGAAATTAAAGAGAAGAAAATAAAAAGGAAATGAGGTTGTGGTGGTTCGATTCCACATCCTCTCAGTCCCAATGAACGAAAAAAGGAGAAGTTAGGGGGAAATGAAATAATGGCTTTTGGAGCTCGAACATGGGTCCCCAAGCCATGTGGATCAAACTAAAACAAATAAAAATGTAAGTGTTGTCCAAGGGATTCGAATCGGGTTTCCTTGCCCAAATTCCGTATTGATACGTAAGTCTATGTCAATAAATGTTCAAAAACTATGTTGCCTATCTAGATCGAAATCAAGATCTTGGCATACTTAAAACATGCATAAGTCTTGTATCACATGATCATAGGAAGATATGAATCACTTAAACAACTACGAATGAAGCCTCAAAGCTTGTATATGTAGACCTATAAGTCTAGTATAGGCTTAGAAGTAAGTGAACCCAAGATGTATGTAATGAAATGATAATATGAACAATGAAATGATGAAACCCCAGAAGGATTAAGGAAGAGTGTGAAACACACGAAATGGCCAAGTTCATTGGCATATGATGAAATTAACATTCACGTAATAAAAGGTGAGTAACTATGAAGAGAAAATGTGCTAAAGTTAATGAATGTGGTTACAATATGATAAGAGGCTAATGTAAAAGATGAGAGAAATCTCAAATGAGCCTAAGGGAATGTTACCAAAATGTACTTACCTATGAGTGTAAAGTTATTGAAGATACCAGTCTCTATGAAGACTCTAATGAAAGTATTGAGAATAATACACTCAAAATTAATGATTAGATGAGAAATCATCTATTGAGATATGATATCCTCGTACTAGAAGCCAGCATCTGTGATGTATGAGTTTAATGTAATGGAACTTTATACTAAGCACCGATAGACTAGCTATGAGCGCTAATGACTTCTTACGAGAAGGCGGAGGTTCACGTAACTCTCATGAGATGATATTGTCCTAGTAGACATCCTTATATCTCCTAGTCTTCAAACCTTTACAACCAATATAGGTATCTAGTGGGGTTGAATTCCTATGTACGCTAGCATGTTTTGGGTCACTTTGGCCGGTAACTCCACCTTTTTTCAGTGTGGGGGAGACTCTAGATTTCATAATGCTCACATGATCTATGTCGGTTGTAGTTAAAGTTCCTAATAAATTAATGAGGCCAGTCTCAAATGAAGCACATAATGTATGATATTAAAGGTGTTAGGATAGGATGATCAAGAGGTGAGCTAGACTTATGTAATGACAGTGAACCCGATGAAAGTCTTAACCTACATCCTAGGTATAGCTGGTGTTCACACTAGACTATGAACGAAATGAAATGAAGTATGTATGAATGAATGAAGCAGACTCTGTGTTTGCTAAAGAAGGCTCCCTAGTTGAGGTCCCATATGTTGAGACCTCTTTTTTTGTAAGTCTTTAGGTCAAGTCCATGATTCCAAATTCTCGTAGAATATGAAATAATGATATGTGTAAGACTTTATGTAATGTGTGTAATATGATACGTATCATGATGCATGTTACTCTCATGACATGACTTTCCTAATCCAAATTTGAAAAGCTCACTAATTTTCCTAATCCCATTTTGGAAAGTCCATTGACTTGACTTTCCATAATCATGTTGTTAGGTAAGAGTCATTCTTACTCATGCATGTCCTTGGTGTGTGATTGCATATACCATACTTTGTACAAGTGTGTACTAATCCCATACAATTCTACAATTTTTGGTGCAGAAACAGGTGGACGCTTGAGTTTACAGGTTTAGTTTGCAGCTATGCGTACGTGGAGCTTTCATCAAAACATGGTAGTCCCTCATGCTTTCTAGGATGTCTACCATTATCATGTAGATTAGATGTAGGCTATATCTAGTGGAGAATGTCCCACTGGTGTTTTTTTCCACTTTTGTTCAGACTTTTTATTGGTGCCGTTTTGGCAGAAATACATTTAATAAATTATGATCTTATTCTTTCATTTGATTATCTCTTTATTAGATGGTTATTTTGTGAACGCCTATGATGTTAAGTAGTATGTATAAATATATGTTAACAAATAAAAAGTTTCAAATTTTCAGCTAAAATTAACCTAGATGAAGTAAGAATGATGTATGCAGGCTTGTTTGAGACCTTTGAGAGGTCAAGGACGCCGGTCTCGTCTGGGGTCTATATTTCAGTCGTGACAAATCCCTTGACCAATCTCAAGAAATTCTATGAACATTTTGAACCTTTTATCTTTTCTCCTCTTGAACTCCTTTCAAAACCCTAATTGTATTTAGGATTATAAAAACTAATCTAAATTAGTTTAAACCCTTAAAATATTACTAAGAACATTTAGACTTAATGGGATAAGGAAAATACAAAAAGAACCTTATTTATTTGGGTAACTTTCTTAACTGGACAGACTGACTTCAAACGAGCATACCTAACTCATTCGAACTAGAAATATAGCAAACTTTGAGGAGTTGGAAAGACTATTCAAAAACTTTTTATGTGATACCTTGTGGGCCACCTAACTCATCATGTACTAAAATTTATGGTCATTTGAATTGTACCCACACCTCCCAACATAAGCTTTACTTGAATAAATCACAAACTAGTTACATCCAATGTAGTTTTTCCTAAACATAGCCCTTTCTAAGGCTGAGGTTTCACAAAAATCGTAGAAACAAATTTAATCACATATCTAATGCCAAATGATATAATTCTCACAATGAATTACGAAATAAAATGTGGAAATCAAAGATAAGAACTAAAGATACATAGATAGGTAGGTAGGTAGGGAGATGATAGACATGTAGGTAGATAGGTAGGTGTCACGACCCAAATCGGGCCGCGACTGGCACCCACACTTACCCTCTTATGTGAGCGAACCAACCAATCTAACCCCAATCGTTTACCAATAATAACAGAAAATAATTGCGGAAGACTTAAACTCGTTAATAAAAATCAATTAAATAACTTCTAAAAACTCAACAACTATTATTATTATCCCCAAAATCTGGAAGTCATCATCACAAGAACATCTATCCTCAAATTACTAAAACTAAGAGTATCTAGAAAGCTAGAATAAATAAAAGCTAGTCCATGCCGGAACTTCAAGGCATCGAGACATGAAGAAGAAGATCAAGTCCAAGCTAGAAGCATTAGCTCACCCTGAAATCCGGTGTAATGAAGACTGACTAGATTTGCGGTTGAGTTGAAGACGACGGCACGTTTGCTGCACTTCACAATTTAACAAAAAGAAACATACAAGTAGGGGTCAGTACAAAACACAAGTACTGAGTAGGTATCATCAACCAAATAAAAATAGAAAACAATATACATCAAGTAATAATATAAAATCAACTACATTTCTCAACATGTAGCAACAACAAGTACTATATTCGTTAATAAGTACCGCCAAGTTTACACATGAGGACTCAAGCCTCAATACCATACTCATTTAATAATTAGGTTCATTATATTGAGTATATTAACATCTTTCAAGATTCATCACCTTTATTCTTGTGTCGGTACGTGACACTATGCTCCCCTACTACTATGTGTCGGAACGTGACACTCGGATCCCCTAGTTCTACGTGTCGGTTCGTGACACCCGATCCCCTAATTCTACGTGTCGGTTCGTGACACCCGATCCCCTAATTCTACGTGTCGGTTCGTGACACCAGATCCCCTAATTGTACGTGTCGGTTTGTGACACCCGATCCCCTAATTCTACGTGTCGGTTCGTGACACCCGATCCCTTAATTCTACGTGTCGGTTCGTGACACCTGATCCCCTAATTCTACGTGTCGGTATGTGACACCCGATACTAGACCCATCGACGGGCCGTATTGGAAACTCTGATTTTGTTCTAAGGGTTTTCATTTGGTGGATTTATCTCCCAGGCAATGTATGAGGCTAGGATCACCATTAATGGGGCGTAGGTGATGCAACGATTCGTCGTTCTAGGCTCGTAGGTAGAAACTACCAAGGCATTGTTTAGCTAGTCTTTAGGTCCTCCTTGAGGGCTTTTTGAGAGGCCTTTGAGGAGTTGTGCCTGGACGTTTCCAACGTAAAAACACTCGTATATGAGTTGAGGACTTTCCATATCAATTTCAACTAAAAGGAACACGTAAAACAAGTCAAGACACACAGGCATGTTTCAAGGCTATCTTTCAAACGTCATCGGACGTTTGACCTCCAAATGACTTCAAATTAAATATGTACACTCCAAAACACTTATTGGACATACTTTAATAATTTATAGAAACATGTAAGTCTCTAATCACCTTAGTTCATTTTTTAGGGTCTTATAATATCCCCCACTTGAGAACATTAATCCTCGAATGACACTTGGAACACTTTAAACACAACAAGGAATTCAATAACCCATAAAGAAGCTGAAAAAATACATAACATAAATACAAAGAAGTAAATGCACCAAACTTACAAGTAACACAACTTCTAACCATTTATCACTCAATGCAACACAAGCAAGGAAAACATTTATTCACTCACTTTTTGAAATGCATCATACACATAGGCTCTTTTCTTGTTCATAAGAGGAATATCCTTCTCCTAATCATAACATGGTCTTTACTTTTAATTTTTGTAAGAGCTTATTATGCAACAATCTGAAGTCACACATATGCAATTTCAATATCACTCCGAAAGCAAATAATCACTCATACATCAATGCACATAGACTTGAGTCAAGTAAATCAATCGAGATCCTTATCATTTTGTTAAAATTCCATGAAGGTCATACTCAACCATACCATGCTTAGTTATGTTTAAGGAGAATTTTCCTTCTCCTCAACACACTTACATGTCTCATGAGTTCATACGCAAGCAATGCACGAAGGTCAATACATTTTTTTAAATGAGAAATTGCCAACTTTTAGCCAAAACATGATCATACTTCATTCCTAGTGAAGTCAAAAATTGTAAATCACACCACACACATCACAAAAAAAGGAAGTCATATCACAAAATATCATTCCTAGCATGACACAAGCTTCCATAAAAAAGCATCATTTAAGGAAATTCTTGCAATTTATAGGCACACACGAGGATACTAGATAAACATGCCTTCACCTTTCAAGAGTAAGCCTACAATCATGCTTTCAAACAATTCAAAGTCACATAATTTTCAAAAGACTCATATTTTTACATTTTAAGGAGACTCGATTTATCATTGAAGTCTAAAGGTACCACATATTAAGGGTAACATATAACATGCTTGTTACCTTATCTCATGAAGTCACTACTAGAAATATGATCTAATGCCACGGTTAAATTACCGTGACAATAGCGGTATTTACCATAGTTGTAGCTATAATGCTACGATTAATCCAACCGCTACAATAGATGGCGTTGCAATAGATCTATTGCGACGCTTATTACTGATGGTTACAATAATTGTAGAAATATATTGCCGTGTTGCGACTATTTTCAAATTAATTAATTGCCAACAGTTAGAGTTGTATTAGTACGGTTATAAACTATGACATTAGAGTTTATGCGACTTTTATTTCTAGTCCATTGCCGATGGCTAACACCTTATAGGTACGATTATATACTGTCGCTATAGGCTTATGTAATAGTTCTGAATAGGACGCTTTTATGATTATTTTAACAACCATTTAATTCTATTGCAACAGTTATTATATGGTAATATATCATTTTTGAGTCATTATAATTGTTGCTCAATATCTATTGCTACAGTTATTACAACGTATTGCAATATTTTTTTTATTTTTTGCAACAATTAATATATATCAAGCTATTGCAATGATTAATATTAGGGTATTCCAACATATATACTATGGTTGAGATGCTGATACATTATAAATTGAGCTGCGGAAATACTTTTGTAACATATAATACACATAAAAAAGATATGGGGAATAAGTTATATTCCATTACCAAAATTAAAATCTAACGACAAAAAGAAGCTAGATAAACGTTTTCATCCATTCAAAAAGGGTGAATAGAACAGATACACCACACAATCTTCAAAAATAATAGACTTCTAAAAAATAGGTCAATTTAACATCAACTCAATTCATCTCTTATGTCAACTCTTCAGTAATTCTTTCGTCTCTTTCAATATCATCAATTATGTCCAGTTAATTAAAATACAAAATAATTTAGCGATTTTGTTGCAACAGTTCAATGACTTAAGTGATATATTTTAAAATTATAACTCTATATCACCAATGTTTATATAAATTTAATAAGCTTCAAATGACATTAAGAATATAACATAGTTACAGAGATAGTTGCTACTACATTCGGGAATTATATAAGCTACAGTCTCTATTTAACTACAGTATATGAGTAATTCTAAGAGCGTTACAACATTGTCAAACTAACAACATCACAAAGTTGGCTGTGTAGACATATTATGTATGTAGAGGCGGGATGGGAAGTGTCATGGCAGCATACAGAGGGAAGTGAATCACTGGGGATTTTAATATATAAAATAGGATCCACCAAATTTTATCTTCATATAAATGTAGAAAACAGTCAACAAATAGTCACACATAAGAAATAAGGAGTAAGGCCACATGGAGAGTAAGAAGATTCTAATTCAGAAAACAGAACACAATCATCTTCAAATAAAAAAACTACTACCTAATGATGACTGAAGAATGTGAGTATACTAATGGGGGTGGAATCTCAACTGCAAGATCAATCAAAACAGTCCACATGGAGGAGAAACAATCTCATTGACATGATAATTGTTACAACCCTCTCAACTAGTCTAAACAGAGTAGTGATAGTGACGACTTGTTCACAGGGATTCTTCCTCTAAACTAGAAGAACGTCTCATAATAATTTGATTTAAAGAAACACAGACACTCTCCAATGAATATAATTTCCTGAAGATAAAAGATGTGATCCAGCAACAAAGTATGAACAGGCTTCATACGAGTATCACTCAGTCTCATGAACAGTTATAAAAGAAAGAACATTTTTTCTTAATCAAATGATGCAATCACAAAGCTTACAGATGAGAAAAATGAGTTATTGGGAAACATCTTGTGCAAGATACAAACAAAAACACCAAGGAGATTCTGTAGAATAACATATAGGCCAACAAAATCGGATCATCTCTATGATCCTCTATCTAATTTCTCTAGAATGTAAAATAACTTCGAAAAACACATCTCTACACACAATAAAAACACAACTGCAGTGTAGAACCCCAGATTCCCAATCAACAAATACCTCAACCATTCTAAAATCACAAAAATAATACCTAAAAATACGAGATATAACACCACCTTCCGTATTCATTGTTATCCAATCCTTTGCAGCCAAATTGAGTCAAATCAATAAGAAAGTATAAATCCTATATATATTACAAGATGCCATATTTACTACCATATGAGGATTACGAGTGAAAAAAATCAACTCTCTCAACTCAGAAGTGATTGAGTTTCAAGAGAAACATAAAGTAGAAGAATAAGAAGAAGAAGAAGAAGAAGAAGAACAACAACAACAACAACAACAACAAATGCTCTAAACATAGATTTAGCAACACTAACCTTGCTCAGCTATTTGAGTAGAAGTAGTTTCTCTTGGTGAAGGAACAGACAATGCTGCTGGTACTTTAGGATTAATTAATCCTGCATGCTGGCCATTTGTGCTCATTTGCTTTTCAAGTTCATCTATTTCAGCCTAAAAACATATTAAACAAGAAGTCCTTTATATTAAAATTTAGAATAAATAGTCTAAATAAAAAAAATATTGACACTATTCGTACAATTTTTTTTGTTGTGTTCTCATTCGATGCCTTGTAGGAACAATCAGGTTTTCTTGTTCTTGTCACACAAAAGAGATCTTTCGCAGATACGAATTCCTTTTCTTTTTCCTAGTCACATAAAAATAGATATAAGAATTTCTTAAATGAAAAGTTAAGACTATATAATAAACAAGACAACACACCAATTTATTGTGGATTAAAACAAAACTCTTTTTGTCTTTTGTGTGTGGATTCATCAGCTTTTTCCAATTCTTAGTGTTTGTTTCAGACATTTTCTGCAATAAAATGGATCAATAATGGTAACCAAAGACATATAAGTAAGACATAATGTAGTAGAAGAAATGCATATCTAAATTTTTCCTTTTGACAAATCCAACTAAAAAACCTGCTTTGTGAGTATGAATGTTTTTGTTATATGTAGGTTATTCAACTTCTAAATGAAATTATTGAGTTTGACATGTTTATGATAATACAAAATTATGAAACAAAATAGAGAATAGCAGAAGAGGAAGTTGAAAAAATCAAAGTTGCAGCAGCAACTACATCACAAAACTGATCAGGATAAGAATAATTTGAATGCTTAAGATTCTAAACTAAATTTTACCTTGAATTTCCTGGACTTCTAATATTTAAGGAGATCTCTATACTTACATTCTGGAATATGACCAGGCTTTCCATATGAATTTCATCGTCATATGGAGCGTAATAATTTATCTTCAAGTCAGATCTATTTCTTCGCCAAAATCTCGAATTCTTACCAAAGCCCAATCTTTTGCAGCTTCAGGAATAATGTATTTCTCCTAGAATTCGAAATCATTTAGTTCGCCAATTGAAGTAAAATAATTTACAAGAGATTAAATACTGGAAGCTCCAAACCTTAGTATAATCCCATAAATCCTTTTTAGTATCCATTCTCTTCCAATCAAATATATCAAATGGGCAAAGAGTCGCATTTCTTCCCAATGAACCTAGCAAGCTACTTAACTCTGTCACGGTGCCTTTAGTAGGACCAACCGGTTGATTGAGACTACTCCTTATGAAAATTTTATGCTCTTTTCGTGTCCTCTTTTATTTTTATTGGAAACACCTTAAGCTATAAGAAAATACAAGAAATTAGAGTTTTCATAGATAAACTTAATACGTTTCTAGCTTTATATATTACCTTGTTCTTCAGGTTGTTCACCAGTTGTCGGAGTGCCAGAGTTCATATGTAATTGATCATCTACAGGTTGCAACTCAATAGGGTGCTCAAGAGGTTGCTTCTCCACATATTGTCCAGTAGCTTCATATTGTTGTGCTACTAGTGGTTGTCCAATTACATTAAGGAGTTGTCTTTTTTGTGACTCCCTAACTTGAACAATTTCATTTGTTGTCAATAACTGTCGTTTATTATTTTCAATGAATGATAATGATCCGGGTTTAGCATATGTCTTATTTTTTACTTTTTTGTTTGTTTTTGAAGACTCTTGTTGGCTCATGACTATCCAAATAAAGTAAAGTAGAAATTCATACTTTATGTGATGCAATTCAAAACGATATTTATTACTTACTACAAAAAACAAAGAAGATAATGTATTTGAACAAGTTCAAATGATCTTTTGTCAATCATCAGTTTCCATCCAATCCTAATCTGTATCATCAAAGTCATCCTCTTCTTCTGATGTTCCCATAGTTAAATATTTTAAATGTTGTGCAAGGACAAGCATATCAATTATATCAACAAGGATATCTTCTCTAGACCATCTAACATCATCCAGTACGCTTTGTGATGAACTAATGTCATCATAAGCCTCTCTCCAAAATGTTTCTTCAATATTCAAAAAATTATCTTCCTCCAAATCATAAAAATCCATTGGGACTTTATTACTTGCATAACATACATTTTTCTCAATTGGGTCTTCCACATAAAAAACTCGATACACTTGAGATGCTAGTACAAAAGGATCATTCATGCTACATTGTTTATTGAAGTATACCCAAGTCAATCGATATTCATCGGCTTTGTATGAAACCAAACACATCTAAAAAGTACAACACTAAAGAAACCCCAATAATCAATCTCAATTATACACTGGATAATTCCATAATAGAAAACAATTCCACCGATAGGATTTTGTTCCCTTGTGCTAGCAAAACTATCTATTGTTGCTAACAAAGTAACTCCACTATTCTGACTCTTTCAAGGGTCATCCTGTGTCTTTATATAAAATCTATATCCATTAATGAAACATCCAGTATATCTTTTAGCCACAAAATTAGGCCTTTTAGCTAGACAACTTAAAAGATTGGGAACTTTTATATTTTCATCTTCCCTAAACCAATCACTGAATTCTCTACTATGCAATGGTGCTTTTACCCATGCATTTCCTTTGGTACGATTATTGATTAAATTCTTATGTTCCCCGTAAGCATGATATACATTTTAATCAATGTATATTTATTAATGGAATTTAAAACACAATACAGTAACATACAAAAGATGTTAAAAACAAATGATTATTTTATCTTTTTTGAGGAATGTCTCTAGTTTTTCATCTCTAGTATTGACAAAGCATATCGATGTGCTTCAAACAAATCATGTGTCTCCATGTCAAAAGTCTTTCCTTTCCTTTTTTTTATATTTTTGATTAGATGACCTGTCATTGGAAATAAAGGTGAAGCATCACCATCGCCTGCTTGATGGTCCTCATCATCCTCGGTTTGATACCTTCTAAATGTTGACTGCACCACATGAGGTAGGTATTTGTAAATAAAGATCAAACACACTATTTCTGAAAATCACTCTACTATTGCCCCTTTTGGATTTTTTCGATTATAGACAAGCCTTTTGAAGTCACACATAGTTCTCTCAGTTGAATACATCCAACGCAAATGATTCAGGCCTCCAATCTTAATTTCATCCACTAAATGGATAGGCAAATGTGTCATTATATCAAAAAAGGATGGAGGAAAAATCTTTTCAATCTCACATTCTATATCTACGATTTTAGCCTTCATCTTATCAAGATCGCTTTTGCTTATAACCTTACTACATATGGTTCTAAAATAATTTACCAACCTAATAAAGTCCAAAGACACATTCTTGGGCAAAACATTTCTGACAGCAACATGGAGCAAGTAATGTGATATGAAATGAGAATCATGGCTATTGTATCCTGATACTTTCATATCTTCAACTTGCACACGACTTGATATATTAGAGGAAAATCCTATTGGAAATTTGGCATCTTGTAAGACAGTGCAAAAAAAACCTTTTCTCCTCTGGTTTCATGGAGAAACAAGCTTTAGCCAAATGAATGTTTCTAGTATCACAATCTTCTACTGGTTGAAGCTCTTTGCGTATTCCCAGCTCATGCAAGTTATAACGAGAATTAATATGATCCTTGGAATTTCAAAGTATATCAAGCAATTTCCAAATCAAACTATCACAAATGTTCTTCTCTATGTGCATCACATCAAGATTTGCCTCAATTTGTTGATTTCCCAATACGGTAACTCAAGAAATATGGTTTTTTTCCATGGACCATCATTCTTTTGTCTTCTTTTCTATTGGCCCTTTCCAAAATGAATATTTAATTCATGAAGTTCTTCAAGAACTTGTGCGCCTTATAAGGGAGTTTGTGCAACTTTATGCTCCACTTTACCATTAAAAGATTTTTTATCTCTTCTATATGGATGATCATGAGGCGCAAAATCTCGATGACCCATATAACACATCTTTTGACTATGTTTGAGATATTTAGAACAGGTATTATGATTACCAATTGGGCATGCCCATTTCCCTTTCGTACTCAATCCGGAAAGAATTGCCAGTGCTGGAAAATCACTAATTGTCCACAATAAAGCTGCACGCATCATAAATATTTGATTAGTTACAACATTATACGTTTCAACTCCCACTTTACATAGTTCTTTCAACTCTACAATTTGTGGTTATAAGTATACATCTATATCATTTCCAGGAGATGATGGACCTGGAATAGTCATTGACAACATTATATACTTCGACATCATGCAAATCTATAGTGATAAGCTATAATTCATCAACATAATTGGCCATGTACTATGGGAAATGCTCATAGTTCGAAATGGATTAAAACCATCGCCTGAAAGACCTAATCTCACGTTACGAGCATCACTAGCAAAGTCAGGATGCAAGGAATCAAAATATATCCAAGCTTCCCCATAAGCTAGATGTCTTAAATTTCCATATTTGTGTCGCTTAGAATCATGCCATCTCATAGCTACAGATGTTTCAAAACACAAGAATATGCTTTGAAGCCTAGGCTTTAAAGGAAAGTGCCTTAAAACCTTTGCTGGAACTTTAATGACTATACTAGGTAAGTCATAACAGGAATTTTCCATCTAGAAGATCAACACACAGAGCACTTGTCTAACTTTGCAGTGTCATTCCAGAATAACACGCAATACGGCAACTCAAGAAATATGGTTTTTTTCCATGGACCATCATTATTTTTTCTCGTTTTATATTGGCCCTTTCAAAAAACATTATTGAATTCATGAAGTTCTTCAAGAACTTGTGCGCCTTATAAGGAAGTTGGTGCAACTTTATGCTCCTCTTTACCATTAAAATTTTTTTTATCTCTTCTAAATGGATGATCATGAGGCAAAAAATCTCGATGACCCATATAACACATCTTATGACTATGTTTGAGATATTTAGAACATGTATTATGATAACAAGTTGGGCATGACCATTTCCCTTTTGTAATCCATCGGGAAAACATTGCCACTGCTAGAAAAACACTAATTGTCCACAATAAAATTGCATGCATCATAAAGGTTTGATTAGTTACAATATTATACGTTTCAACTCCCACTTTCCATAGTTCTTTAAACTTTACAATCAGTGGTTGTAAGTATACATCTATAACATTTCCAGGAGATGATGGACCTGTAATAATCATTGACAACATATATACTCCGACTTCATGCAAATCTATAGTGTTAAATTATAATTCATCAATACAATTGGTCATGTACTATGGGAAATGCTCATAGTTCGAAATTGATTAAAACCATTGCTTGAAAGACGTAATCTCATGTTACGAGCATCACTAGCAAAATCAGGATGCAAGGAATCAAAATCCTTTCAAGCTTCCCCATCAGCTAGATGTCTTAAATTTCATCTTTGGGTCATTTATAATCATGTCATCTCATAGCTACAGATGTTTCAAAAACACATGAATATCCTCTGAAGCCTAGGATTTAGAGGAGAGTACCTTAAAACCTTTACAGGAGCTTTATTAACCTTATTAGTCAAGTCATCACGTGCATTTTCCATCTAGAAGATCCATACACTGAGCACTTGTCTAACTTTGCAGTGTCATTCAATAATAACATGCAATCATTAGGACATGCATGAATTTTTTCATAATGAAGACCCAAATCGTTTATCACCTTTTTTACCTTGTAGAAAGACTCAGGTATCTGAGCAATGGGAAATGCCTCTTTTATCAAGTCTAACAAATCTGAAAAAGCTACATTACTCAATTCGTGAATGCATTTAAAAAAAGTATAACCGAATGGTGAAATTAAACAAAGAAAATTTCTTACACCCCAGATACAAGTCTTGTTTCCCTTATACAACTAATTGAATGAATATCCTTGCATCTTCAGATGGTCCCTTTCTTACCCCTTCCTGACTCAAGTCATCTGCTACATTTCTACAAGCATCTTGAAGTAGTTGGTCAATATCGTCTTGTCTGTCAAAAGTTTCATCATTATTGGTTATATGTGGCGTATTTCTAGAGGAAAATCCTTCTCCATGGGACACCCAGTTGTGTACCCATGAAAAAACCCATGACAAATCAAGTGATCCTCCACCATATTTCGACAATTCCAATTACGATTAAAGTGCTTCTTACAAAGGCATAATATTTCATCTCCTTGGGATGCTAGTTCAAATGCCTTATCTAGGAAATCATTAACTCCATGGATATACTCATTGGTTGAGCTTCGGAGATCCATGCAACTTTTATCTCCAATATCTATTAAATATCCTATGATCCATTGGCAAAACATTAATTAAAACAATTCATGGGTACAAGTAGTATCAACAGAATTATACCTTTCAAAGTTTCAAGATAATTTTTAACCTTTTTGTTTTTAAAAAATCATGATTGTAAATTATCTCAATAGGTCATTAGATACATGAAATATAGTTACATAACCTATATATTACTTGATAGTTTAATTCCTCAATTTATACTATAGTACATTTTAGGAACTGCCTTACTACAAAAAAAAAAGAGATTATGGGGACTACTTTGATTCTTTTCAAGATGACTTGAGCTGACCTTCAAGTTGGTTATGCTTTAAGTATGAGTACATTTAGGTTAATTATAAATCAAACATATATTCGGATTGCATAAAAGGTGTTGTGAGGACAGATTTAGGATTTAATTTAAGTCACCTTTAGCTTCAGAATTTGACAAGCATCTATGCACCCTTTTTTTTACTTTTCAGCGAAAGGTAAAAGTCATATTGTATAATTTTATTCATTTATTTTACTTTCTACTATAGGGATGCAATATTCCAGTTTTGTTTATCCAAAAGTACTTGATGAAAAAGTTTAATCTATCTAGCGAAGATGAGTTAATTATCTTTTGTTTTGGAAGTTTACAAACAAGTAAATATTTTTCACATCCTATAATTCATTATCTGTTGAAGGTTGAAAAAAATTATGTAAGGGTGTGATTTTCTGTAATTGTTTATTTTTTTAGGTGTATTGTTTCTCCTATCAGTTTTACAACTTGAATTTTGTAGATTGATATAAAAGGGGACACACTGCATCTACTACATATTCATTCACAACAAATAAGCTAATAATAGGTGAACTCACTAGGTTGAGGAAAGGAAGAAATGATCTGAAACAGTAGTATGTTGTATAGACAAGACAAAGAGTTGTATTATGCTTGGGCTTTTCATAACAAGCTGCTAGCAAAGATTCTGCAACAAAAATAAAATGTTCCACTAAAAGGGAATGTAAAGTTTTTATACTTTGGAGGATAGAGATGTCAAAAACGTACTTCTCAGCAACCATAAAACGAGAGGAATCACAATGGTCATACAGTAATGAAAGAGATGCATACATTGTCGTTTTTTAGAACATTGAAGCTAAGTAACATGAAAATTATAATAAACATAATAAACATACTAGAACAATAATTATGTGAATACTGTGAAAAATTAAAATATAATACATGAACAATAGGTTTCAACATCTAAAATCCAGTAAAATGTAGTTTTCTCCAATTGCTTTATGTATATTCAACATTAGTTGAAAACATATTTTGTTCAACTTAATGTATCATCTATGACAATAGCTATATCAGTTTACTTTGGCAACAATCAAAATGAAGTTCAAATCAAAATACTTCAAACTTTAGAACTTTGAAAAAAATTTGTTCACGTGGATAGACAAAACTCATAATGCAAATCAAAATATTCAAATTCATAGGATAAAATTAATTATAACATAAGTTGTTTCATAAAATGAAACCCAACTTCACTAAGATTATACATCATCGAATCCTCATATTATTTGAGTTAAAAACTCTAAACTAAAAATGGATTATGTCAAACAGACCTAAATCATAATAAATGACATGCATTTCGACAAACCCATTTGTTATTCTTTAAGATTTTTAGAAGCCCTAAAATAAAGTTTCAGATTTTGAAAAATAGTACATGGATAACAAAATAGAGATAAAGAGGACTTAGAAATCACCTTAAAATAGTATACCTTTATCAGAAGAAGATTTTTTGAAGAAGATTATTTTGGAAAAGAAGACCACTGAAGATGCAAACTTCACATATAGAAGAGACCATTGTAGCGTATCACTGAAACCAATTTCTTCACCGAAACTCAAAAATATTGTATAAGACGAAGGAATCACCGAAGTTCTAAAATTTTAGGACTCTAAGTTTGAATATTGGAAAAGAAGACAGTAGTTCATCCTTTGATTTGGGTTACTTCAGAAAGAAAATGGGTCTTTAGAAAGGTTATGTTCACTAAAATAATTAAAAAATGGGTCTTTGAAAGGTTTTGTACACTAAAATAATAAATAAATAAAAAACTGGGTCAATGAAAATACAGGAGGGAAAAAGAATTTTACACATCAAATTCGCGGTCGGGCAATTTTTTTTTCAACTTTTCACTTGAAAATCGTTGCCATATGTGTTATTTGCCACGTTTAATAAGTATGTGGCCATAGACAATCTATAGTGACAATTATACTGATGATGCCACTGTTCATATTAAAAATTACTTTGGACATATTGCAATGGTCATAACTTTGGCAACACATACTCTATTTACACAGTTGTAAAATTGTTGCCGAAAAAGTTTTACATTAGGTCAAATTTCTAGTAGTGAGTTAAATGCACAACTAACACCTGAAGATGCACAATCACCACGAAAGAACATGAATTAAATATCAAAAATCCTTTTTCATGCAATTTAGAATCTTCAAAACATGCTTAACATAGTGCCATCTAAGACATTCACAATATATGGAGAACATGCAACTCTTACTTTTATGCAACACTCCTATTATAAAAAAATTTCTAGGAACTCTTTAGTATCAAGCTCAAGTAAGAATAGAAGGAAAAGATAGGAATATCTACAACCGTACTACTCTAATCATCCGCCACTTAAGGTGAACCCTCTTTCTCAACCCAACTTGAACATAACTTTAGCTCTCCAACTTTAATGACCAAGTACATCTCCACACTTTTGGGATCTAAGCTTAAACAAAGCCTTCATCAACACCACCTAAAATTGATTTCCAAAATGAAGAAGTCCACAGGAACATCAAGGGTAACAAAATCTTACAATCTAGGAACATTATCCCCCACTTGGGGTAGGTCTAATCACATCATGCCCTTAAAAACCAAGTTTAAGGTAAATTTAAACCAACCTATATACTCCTCACACAAGAAGGTTTAACATGATTAAGGGTTTTCACTTCTAACCTCTTATGAATGAGTCTACTAACTAAACCATCATCATTCCTCTAGGATTCACACCCAAAGAAATCCATAACAATCAAGTTAGGTCATACTACCCAACCACATAAGGTCTCAACTATACCATAAACACAAAAAGTCGTGAAACCTTAAGGGAACATAGAGGAGGCTAAATCATTAGGCCTCTTTCTTTTTCTTTCAATACCAAGGTAAGGTAACTTATAGGTCATTCCAACCCACATCAAAGACCTACAAGGTAAGCACACAACCTTCACTTCTAGGATCAAGCCTATACAAAGGTCTCCAATCCCTACTAGGCAACTATGAGGCATCACACATATACAAAGGGAAACAATGAAACATTTACCCATATACAAGGGAAAAATTTTAATCATGACATGTATATAAAGGAAACATGCATCAGTAGCTATTTATCACACTTCTTCAAAGCATTTCAACCTTAAACATAATATTAGACTATTATCATATATAATCATATAGCAACAAGACCATTCAAAAGGAAACTTAATTCAACTAGAACAATTTTTCAACAAGATTTAACCATGTCATAGCATAAATCTTCACATAGTATGTCATTTCACCTAAATCACATATATCGTCATAAATGGCATCACATCAACATATATCAAGGTTAACCTTCACACATACACATTAAACCATAAAACAAAGATAAGAATAAAAACTCACCTTTTCTCCCTCAAGCATAGAGATATCATCTCATTTAAGCAACCAGATCTAAAAGACCACCGGACAAGAAAATATAAGAGAGAGATATCATAGGGTTAAGTTCTATAGCACGACTGAGAATAGTGCAGAAGGAAAGTATATCGTCCTATAAGTCTCTTTTCCATCATAGACTAAACATCATTAGACTATAATAGGGACATGACTCTTTCAACATATACCATAACTAACAATTACAAAACTTTATATAAAATATGACATAGGGAATCCTTGAACTTAAGGATTCCTTTCCTTGCGCTTGGGAAACACATATCAAGCCCTTCACCTAAGAGGCATACTTTAAGTATCCATGACCTACACTTTGTGTAAAAAGGTAAAGAAGAATAGTGCTAGTACAAGAATGCACTAAGTATGGCAATCATGCAAAAACATGCATTTATAAGGGGACATTTTGCTTTGAAACCGTGCATCATGCCTTTTTGTGAAAACTTCATAAAGTTTGACAACATAAGAATCATAAAATTCACATACTTAATTTAGGTATATACAATAGTCACAGTGTCCCATATAATCTCTCATTACATTTAAAGCACAATTATAGATGCATTACAGTAACCTCATTACCTTTACAGTAAGTTCATTCCATTTACAGTAAACCCCTATTTTTTCTTACACTGATATCATCTTACTTAAACTCCTTCACTTTCCAAGTAACCCTCTAGTGATGTTTGGTGGAATTCAACCATCACCTTAAAGCCACAAGGTAAACATAAATGCAATCTTCGTTAATTATCAACATATATATATATATATACACACACGCACACACATAGAGGCATAGCATATCATGAGAGTATAAACATAACATATAAGTCAACATAATGCATAAACCTCATATAAGATTTAATAAAAGACATCATGTAAGTCAACACTATCAAAAACATTATCCTAGGCAATAGTCAACAACACATACTTGGACTTTACATCATAAAATATCATAGAAACCTACCTCATAATCCCATCTAAGCTCGTTAGTGCAATTTACATGTGAAGTCTCATAACCTCACATATATTAAGTAAACCTACAAAGAGACTACAGGCCTTAACATATACTTCATACATCAACAATACAAGTATAGACCACTTTATATATGCCAAGAAAGATCTTCTCTATATAGTCAATAAAACCCACCTTATGCATTTAAGGTAATACCATACCATATAGACTCATTAGGACTCATACCATGCATCTCATCACATTAAATAGAGGATAGTACAATGTCACGCATAAGAAACATAAACATAATAATATATATTAGAACACCTTCATAAAACTCCCTTCAAGAGCTACTTGTGCAATGCATAGGTAATGTCACATACCCTTACCTATAATAAGCAACTTCTCTTAGGTTATCCTAGTAAGGGTCCAATACTTTACTTCCATTGTCCATTTTACTTTAGGGAAACTATAGTCTTGACCGACACTAAGAACATGGCTGCTAAACATGCAATTTGGTGTTGTAAAACCTTACACCAAGGGAAGGTTTTCCACCTTGCCAAAGTAGAACAATAACATCATATTAGCATATTAGGTGATATCACTTGCTAGATTCTATGGGGCAAGAATAGTTATGGAATTAGGAGGCATATATGGAAACTCTCATTATGCCTATTGAGGCATTGTATTTATCCACCTCATAAGACTATGTGTTGAACAAGCTTTTCTCATTAGTAAGGGTCACCTTCTCATTCGGTCAAGTTCACTCGGTGCTAATCTAAGTTCCCTTTATTGAAAAGCATTGATCATCATTACTTCATACGAGTAGGCTTTAGGATATTGACTCTCCATATGCTTAGCTCATAGATCAAAGATGAGAGTTCATCAACCTAAATCATGTGACAAGACCTTTCACATGGACATAGAATATTCAAGCACCATCTAGTTAAGGATACCCTTGAGAACACCTTCAAATATCCCCTCTATTAACTAGATAAGCATACTTTCATAATGGATATGTTTCATGTGTATGCATATACATATATGTGAGAAAACCTTTCACATAATCACCCTTAGACAACACATGTTCATATTTCATTTAATTCATGCATAAGACATGTTCATTGCTTAATCATGCATTCATATTCACGTACATATAGAATCAATATAGGAACTGTCCAATCAAGGTACACATGTACAATGCATAGACAAGGTCCCATACCCTTGTCCATACTAGTACACCTATCAACTCATCCTAGTTAAGAGATACATAACATACTTCATGGACATATATTTTATATGTATAGTAGTAGACACAAGTTTGTATGAGAAAGCCCTTTCATTAGACATCATGAACCTATACTCCTTGTAAGCATGCATGAGATGTAAGTGTGTATACATTGGTCAACATGATCATAAAATAGCTATGAACAACAAATTGAGGCAGCCACCCTCTAAAGACCATAATTCACATTCAATCATAGACAGCACATCACATTTTAGCATAGGAGACAAGAATGACATCAAAATACACTCAAGACTCCTAACCTTAGCTAATCACACCTTAATATAGGGGTACATAGGCAAGGGTCATTCATTATTAATACTTCATAAATGGAAGCACCTACACTTACCCTAACATAGACATTGACATGCTTATCATAATAGCAATACAACCTAGATCATAAACTAGAATAGAAGATTAGGCATGTTACTCCACATTGTGATCATCATAACAACTCATTCATGTTACACCAATTTGCCTTCGAGACCATGATAAACACATATATAGATTGACAAGAAGTAAGCACTGCCATTATAAGTGCATCATACCACACAATGCCATACAATGCCAATTCTACAAGCAATACTATACAAAAGTAGAGGAATAGATCAATCTTACCAAATCTCCCTTGCTTTTATAATCAATGATCAATAATCATAATTCATAAATAATACCAATACAGGTCAGTATATAAATATATCATAACATACACGAAATCATGCTTCAACTATCCTAAAATCGAGATCACATTGAATTCACTACATAACAAGCTTTAGAAGGTAGAAGAACATTGGTCAATCTTACCAACTCTTCAAACCTTCATCCACATTGATAAACTAAACATAATTCACCATCAATATACATAATTGTCAGTATATATAAGAAATTCAACCTTCTAGAATCATCACTCAATCAACATAAAGTCACAATCACAAAGCCCATAATGTAGCCTAATTTGAGAATTGGAAGGAACATGGGCTCATCATGAGATTTGATTGAAACTAAATTTAAAATTAGTACATTATCATCAATTCATCATAATAAAGCTTTTGAAAATGTTTTGAGAAAGAAATCATGGCTAGATCGAAGAACATACAATTTGATCAAAGAATTCTCATTGAAAAGCTTTGAAGGAACTCTTTAGATGGAAGGTCATCTAAAGATTAAGGATTACCATACAACATTATTCAATAAAACCATGAAAACTTGATTAGTAATAATCAAAATCCATTCTACTAGTTGTTCTTGAGCTTCATCTTTAATGGAGGTTCCAAGACAAGTATGGTTTTTGAGAGGGAAATCTTATTTTTGAACAGTGACTTGGGTGAGGGGTTTTAGTCTTAAAAACAAACTTAATGTACCCAAAAATATCTAAATAAACCGTCTAGAGTTAGGTTAGGGCATGGGGTGAATTTCCCGTTCACCCCTTAATGAAAAGTGCGCACATGTAGCAGGCTGCATCAACACCACTAAATGACGCCCAGTAGACCCATCGACGGGCCATATTGGCAACCGTCATTTGGGTCTAAGGGTTTTTACTTGGTTGATTTAGCTCCGATGCAAAGTGTGAGGCTACACCTCCCCATAAATGGGGCGTAGGTGACACGACGGTTCATTGTTCCAGGCTCGTAGGTAGAAACTACCAAGGCAGTGTCTAGGTAGTCTTTAGGTCCTCCTTGACGGCTTTTTGCGAGGCCCTTGAAGAGTTGTGACTGGACGTTTCCAATGTAAATACCCTCGTATATGAGTTAAGGACTTTCCATAACAATTACAACTAAAACTAACACATAAAACAAGTCAAGACACACATGCACGTTTCAAGGCTATCTTCAAAAGTCATCGGACGTTTGACCTCCAAATGACTTCAAATTAAATATGTACACTCTAAAACACTTATTGAACATACTTTTATCCTTTATAGACACATGTAAGGCTAGAATCACCTTAATTCATTTTTGAGGGTCTTATAATATCCCCCACTGGGGAACATTCATCCTCGAATGACACTTGTAACGCTTTAAACACAACAAGGAATTCAATAACCCATAGAGCAGCTCACAAACTGCATAAAATCAATACAAAGAAGTCAGTGAACCAAACATACAAGGAAAACAACTTATAACCATTTATCACTCAATGCAACACAAGCAAGCAAAACCTTTATTCACTCACTTTTCGAAATGCATCATACACATAGGCTCTTTTCTTGTTCATAGGAGGAACATCCTTCTCCTAATCATAACATGCTCTTTACTTTTGATTTCGTTAAGAGATCATTATGCAACAATCTTAAGTCACACATATGCAAGTTCAAAATCACCCAAGAAGCAAATTATCACTCATACTTTAATGCACATAGACTTGAGTCAAGTAAACTAATCGAGATCCTTATTATTTAGTTAAAATTCCATGAAGGTAATACTCAACCATACCATGCTTAGTTATGTTTAAGGAGGATGTTCCTTCTCCTCAACACACTTACATGTCTCATGAGTTCATACACAAGCAATGCACGAAGGTCAATTCATTTTTTTTAATGAGAAATTGCCAACTATTTGCCAAAACATGCTCATACTTCATTTCTAGTGAAGTCAAAAATTGTAAATCACACCACACACATCACAACAATAGGAAGTCATATCAAAAAATATCATTCCTAGCATGACACTAGCTTCCATAAAAAGCATCATTTAAGGAAATTCTTGCATTGTATAGGCACACACGAGGATACTAGATAGACATGCCTTCACCTTTCGAGAGTAAGCCTACAATCATGCTTTCAAACAATTCAAAGTCACATAATTTTCAAAAGACTCATATTTTTACAATTTAAGGAGACTCAATTTATTGAAGTCTTAAGGTACCACATATTAAGGGTAACATATGACATGCTTGTTACCTTATCTCATAAAGTCACTACTAGAAATATGATATATTTCCACGGTTAAATTACCGTGACAATAGGGGTATTTACCATAGTTGTAGCTCTAATGCTACGATTAAGGCAACCGCTAAAACAGATGGCGTAGCAATAGATCTATTGCGACACTTATTAATGATGGTTACAATAAATGTAGCAATATATTGCCCTGTTGGGACTGTTTTTAGATTAATTAATTGCCGACAGTTAATGTTGTATTAGTACAGATATAAACTATGACATTAGAGTTTATGCGACTTTTATTTCTAGTCCATTGCCGACAGCTAACACCTTATTGGTACAGTTATATACTATCGCGATAGGCTTATGAAATAGTTTTGAATAGGATAATGTTACGATTATTTTAACAACCATTTAATTCTATTGCAACAGTTATTATTTAGTAATATATCATTTTTGAGTCATTATAATTGTTGCTCAATGTCTATTTATACAGTTATTACAATGTATTGCAACAATTTTTTTATTTTTTGCAACGATTAATGTATATAAAGCTATTACAATGATTAATATTAGGGTATTCCAACATATATATACTATGGCTGAGATGCTGATACATTATTAATGGAGCTACTGAAATACTTTTGTAACATAAATACACATAAAAAAAGATGAGGGGGAAAGTTATATTTCTTTACCAAAATTAAAATCTAAGATCCATGGTTCCAATTGGGTACATAGTAACGACAAATATATACTAGATAAACATTTTCATCCATTCAAAAAGGGTGAATAGTACAGATACACCACACAATCTTCAAAAATAACAGACTTCCAAAAGATAGGTAAAGTTAACATCAACTCAATTCAGCTCTTATGTGAAGTCTTCAGTATTGCTTTCATCTATTTCAATATCATCAATTACGTCTAGTTAATGAAAATACAAAATAATTTAGCAATTTTGTTGCAACAGTTCAATGGCTTCAGTGATATATTTTAAAGTTATCACTCTATATCTACAATATGCATATAAATTTAATAAGCTTCAAATGACATTAAGAAAATAACATAGTTACAGAGATAGTTGCTGCTACATTTGGGAATTATATAAGCTACAGTCTCTATTTAACTACAGTATATGAGTAATTCTAAGAGAGTTACTACATTGTCAAACTAACAACATCAAAAATCTTGTTGTGGAGACATATCATGTATGTAGAGGGGGGATGGGAAGTGTCATGGTAGCATACAAGGGAAAGTGAATCACTAGGATTCTTATATATAAAATAGGATCCACTAAATTTTATCTTCATATAAATGTAGAAAACATTCAACAAATAGTCACACATAAGAAATAAGGAGTAAGGCCACATGGAGAGTAAGAAGATTCTAATTCAGAAAACAGAACACAATCATCTTCAAATAGAAAAACTACTACCTAATGATGACTGAAGAAAGTGAGTATACTATTGGGGGTGGAATCTCACCTGCAAGACCAATCAAAACAGTCAACATGGAGGAGAAACAATCTCATTGACATGATAATTGTTACAACACTCTCAACTAGTCTAAACAGAGTAGTGATAGTGACGACTTGTTCACAGGGGATTCTTCCTCTAAACTAGAAGAACGTCTCACAATAATTTGGAGTAAAGAAACACAGACACTCTCCAATGAATAATATCCTGAAGATAAAAGATCTGAGCCAGCAACAAGGTATGAACAGGCTTCATACGAGTATCACTAAGTCTCATGAATAGTTATAAAAGAAAGAACATGTTTTCTAAATAAAATGATAAAATCACAAAGCTTACAGATGAGAATAATGGAGTTCTTGGGAAACATCGTGTGCAATATACAAACAAAAACACCAAGGAGATTCTGGAGAGTAACACATAGGCCAAGAAAACAGGATTACCTCTATGTTCCTCTATCTAATTTCTCCATAATATAAAATAACTTCGAAAAACACATCTCTACACACAATAAAAACAGAACTGCAGTGTAGAACCCCAGATTCCCAATGAACAAATACCTCATATTTACTACTATAGGAGGATTACAATTGAAAAAATCAACTCTCTCAACTCAAAAGAGAACGAGTTTCAAGAGAAACATAAAGTAGAATAAGAACAATAAGAAGAAGAAGAAGAAGAAGAAGAAGCAGAAGAAGCAGAAGAAGAAGAAATAGTCTAAACATAGATTTAGCAACACTAACCTTGCTCAGCTATTTGAGTAGAAGTAGTTTCTCTTGGTGAAGGAACGGACAATGTTTCTAGTACTTTAGGATCAATTAATCCTACATGCTGAAGTTGTGCAACTACATCAGCAATAACTTCTTGTCTCATAGTTGTACTTTGTTTCTCCATTTTTTGCATTCTTTCTAGCATTTGTTGCATTACATCATTTGTTGCATTTAAACATTGTTCAGAATTTTCAACTCTCTTTTTCAGAGTTGTCTTTGTAACCCCCGCTCCATATATTCTTCAACGTCCCGGATGTTCATGACCTGTGATAACTGCAAATGCATAAAAGAATGGCCATTTGTGCTCATTTACTTTTCAAGGTCATCTATTTCAGCCTAAAATACATATCCAACAAGAAGTCTTTTAAATTGATATTTAGAATAAATAATTGGTCTTAATAGGAAAAATATTGACAGTATTCGTACAATTTTTTTAGTTGTGTTCTCATTCGATTCCTTGTAGGAACAATCATATTTTCTTGTTCTTGTGGCCGAAAAGAGATCTTTAGTAGATATGATATTCCTTTTATTTTCCTAGTCACATAAAAATAGATATAAGAATTTCTTAAATGAATGGTTAAGACTATATAATAAACAAGACAATTCACCAATTTACTGTGGATTAAAGCAAAACTCTTTTTGCCTGCTGTGTGTGGATTTATCAGCTTTTTCCAATTCGTAGTGTTTGTTTCAGACATTTTCTGCAAATAAATGGATCAATAATGTTAAATAAAGGCATATGGGTGCCACATAATGTACTAGAAGAAGTGCATATCCCAATATTTCCTTTTGACAAATCCAACTAAAGAACATGCTTTGTAAGTATGAATGTTACTATTGCATGTATGTTATTCAACTACTAAATAAAATTATTGAGTTTGACATGTTGATGATAATACAAATTTATGAAACAAAGTAGAGAATAGAAGAAGAGAAAGTTAAAAAAAATAAAGTTGCAGCAGCAACTACATCACAAAACTGATCAGGATAAGAATAAATTGGATGATTAAGATTCTGAACTATTTTTTACCTTGAATTTTTCAGACTTCTAATAATTAAGGAGCTCTCTATACTGACATTCTGGAATATTATAAGGATTTTTTTCCATTCGAATTTCATATTCATATGGATCGTAATAATTTATCTTGAAGTCAGATCTATTCCTTCTCCAAGAATCTCGAATTGTTACCATAGACCAATCTTTTGCAGCTTCAGGAATAATGGTTTTCTCCTAAAATTTGAAGTAATTAATTCGCCAATTGAAGTAAAATAATTTACAAGAGATTTAATACTTGAAACTCCAAACCTTAGTATAATCCCATAAATCTTTTTTAGTATCCATTCTCTTCCAATCAAATATATCAAATGGGCAAAGTGTCGCATTTCTTCCCAATGTACCTCTCAATCTACTTAACTCTTTCACAATGGCTTCAGTAGGACAAACCGGTTGATTGAGACTATTCCATATAATCAGTTTATGCTCTTTTCGTATATGTACATCATGCATTGGAGTTTGTCCTCTTTTATTTTTATTGGAAACACCTTTAGCTATAAGAAAATATAATAAATTAGAATTTTCATAGATAAACGTAATACGTTTCTAGCTATATATATTACCTTATTCTTCAGGTTGTTCACCAGTTGTCAGAGTGCCAGAGTTCTTATGTACTTGATCATCTACAGGTTGAAACTTAACAGGCTGCTCAAGAGGCTGCTTCTCCACATATTGTCCATTAGCTTCATATTGTTGTGCTACTAGTGGTTGTTCAATTCATTTAAGCAGATGTCTTTTCTCTGACTCCATAACTTGAACAATTTCATTTGTTGTCAATAACTGTTGTTTTTTATTATCAATGAATGATAATGATCCGGGTTTAGCATATGTCTTATTTTTTACTTTTTTGTTTCTTTTTGAAGACTCTTGTTGACTCATGACTATCCAAATCTTTGTAAAAATAAGACAGAAGAAGTCATTAAGTGCAGAATTTTCAAATGTGAATAAAACAAAAATGAAAATGAGAAAAACAAAAAAAGTAATAAGATTAACAGTTCAAGTATATTATCAAGAATGATGCTCCTCTTTTACATAAGTAATGCATCAATAGTAACAACATTAGCAAGAAAATATTTCACAAAAAATAAGCAGAATTAAGAAACTAGTAGTAGCAAAAAGATAAAAATACAAATAAAGTCAAGTCGACATTCATACTTTACGTGATGTAACTCAAAAAGGTATTTATAACTTACTACCAAAAACAAAGAAGATAATGTATTTGAACAAGTTCTAAAGATCTTTTGTCATTCATCAGTTTCCATCCAATCCTAATCAGTATTATCAAAGTCATCCTCTTCTTCTGATGTTTCCATAGTTAAATCTTCTGAATGTTGTGCAAGGACAGGCATATCAATTATATTAACAGGTAGATCTTATCTCGACCATCTAACATCATCCAGTACGCTTTGTGATGAAATAATGTCATCATTACCCTCTCTCCACAATGTTTCTTCAATATTAGGATAATTATCTTCCTCCAAATCATACAAATCCACTGGGACTTTATTTCTTGAATAACATACATTTTTCTCAATTGGGTTTTCCACATAAAAAACTCAATGCACTTGAGATGCATGTACAAAAGGATCATTCATGCTACATTTTTTATTGAAGTATACCCAAGTCAATCCATATTCATCGGCTTTGTTATGAAACCAAACACATCTAAAAAATACAAAACTAAAGCAACCCCAATAATCAATCTCAATGATATCTTGGATAATTCCATAATAGATAAGCATTCCACCGATAGGATTTTGGTCCCTTGCGCTAGCAAAACTATCTATTGTTGCTAAAAAGGTAACTCCACTATTAAGACTCTTCAAAGGGTCATTCCGTGTCTTTGTATGACATATATACCCATTAATGAAATATCAAGTATATCTTTTAGCCACAAAATTAGGCCATCTTAAATGATTGGGAACTTTGATATTTTCATCTTTATCCCTAAACCAATCACTGAATTCTCTACTGTGCATTTGTGCTTTTACCCATGCATTTCCTTTGGTACAATTATTGATTAAATTCTTATGTTCCCCGCAAGCATGATATACATTTTAATCAATGTATATTTATTAATTGAATTTAAAACACAATACAGTAACATACAAAAGATGTTTAAAAACAAATGATTATTTTATCTTAGTTGAGGAATGTCTCTACTTTTTCATCTCTAGTATTGACAAAGCATATCGATGTGATTCAAAAAAATCATGTTTCTCCATGTTAAAAGTCTTTCCTTTCCTTTTTTTTTATACTTCTCATTGGATGATCTGTCATAGGAAAAAAAGGTGAAGCATCACCATCCCCTGTTTGATTGTCCTCATCATCCTCGGTTTGATACCTACTAAATGTTTTCTTCACCACATGAGGTAGGTATCTCTAAATAAAGGTCAAACACTCTATTTCTAAAAATCCCTCTACTATTGCCCCTTCTGGATTTTTTTCGATTATAGACAAGCCTTTTGAAGTCACACGTAGTTCTTTCAGTTGAATACATCCGACGCAAATGATTCGGGCCTCCAATCATAATTTCATCCACTAAATGGATAGGCAAATGCGTCATTATATCAAAAAAGGATAGAGGAAAAATCTTTTCAATCTCACATTCTATATCTACGATTTCAGCCTTCATCATATCAAGATCGCTTTTTCTTATAACCTTACTACATTTGTCTCTAAAATAATTCCCCAACCTAATCAAGACCAAAGACACATTCTTAGGCAAAACATTTCTGCCAGCAACATGGAGCAAGTAATGTGATATGAAATGAGAATCATGGCTATTGTATCCTGATACTCTCATATCTTCAACTTGCACACGACTTGATATATTAGAGTAAAATCCTTTTGGAAATTCGGCGTCTTTTAAGACAGTGAAAAATAACCTTTTCTCCTCTGGTTTCATGGAGAAACAAGCTTTAGCCAAATGAATGTTTCCAGTATGACAATCTTCTATTGGTTAAAGCTTTTTGCGTATTCCCAGCTCATGCAAGTTAAAGCGAGAATTAATATGATCCTTGGAATTTCAAAGTATATCAAGTAATGTCCAAAGAAAACTATCACAAATGTTCTTCTCTATGTGCATCACATCAAGATTGTGCCTCAATTTGTTGATTTCCCAATACGGCAACTCAAGAAATATGGTTTTTTTCCATGTACCATCATTCTTTTGTCTTCTTTTCTATTGGCCCTTTCCAAAATGAATATTTAATTCATGAAGTTCTTCAAGAACTTGTGCGCCTTATAAGGAAGTTTGTGCAACTTTATGCTCCTCTTTACCATTAAAAGATTTTTTATCTCTTCTATATGGATGATCATGAGGCGAAAAATCTCGATGACCCATATAACACATCTTTTGACTATGTTTGAGATATTTAGAACAGGTATTATGATTACCAATTAGGCATGCCCATTTCCCTTTCGTACTCAATCCGGAAAGAATTGCCAGTGCTGAAAAATCACTAATTGTCCACAATAAAGCTGCACGCATCATAAATATTTGATTAGTTACAACATTATATGTTTCAACTCCCACTTTACATAGTTCTTTCAACTCTACAATTTGTGGTTGTAAGTATACATCTATATCATTTCCAGGAGATGATGGACCTGGAATAGTCATTGACAACATTATATACTCCGACATCATGCAAATCCATAGTGATAAGCTATAATTCATCAACATAATTGTCCATGTACTATGGGAAATGCTCATAGTTCGAAATGGATTAAAACCATCGCTTGAAATACCTAATCTCACGTTACGAGCCTCACTAGCAAAGTCAGGATGCAAGGAATCAAAATATATCCAAGCTTCCCCATCAGCTAGATGTCTTAAATTTCCATATTTGTGTCACTTAGAATCATGCCATCTCATAGCTACAGATGTTTCAAAACACAAGAATATCCTTTGAAGCCTAGGCTTTAAAGGAAAGTGCCTTAAAACCTTTGCTGGAACTTTAATGACTATATTAGGTAAGTCATAACAGGCATTTTCCATCTAGAAGATCAACACACTGAGCACTTGTCTAACTTTGCAGTGTCATTCCATAATAACACGGAATCGTTAGGACATGCATGGTTTTTTCGTAATGAAGACCCAAATCATTTTGTAGAACGACTCAGGTATCTGAGCAATGAGAAATGCCTCTTTTATCAAGTATAACAAATCTGAAAAATCTACATTACTCAATTTGTGAATGCATTTAAACAAGTATAACCGAATGGTGAAATTCTACAAAGAAAAGTTCTTGCACCCCAGATACAAGTCTTGTTTCCCTGCTTCAACTAATTGAAAGAATCTCTTTGCATCTTCAGATGGTCCCTCTCTTACCCCTTCATGCCTCAAGTCATCTGCTACATTTCTACAAGCATCTTGAAGTAGTTGGTCAATATCGTCTTGTCTGTCAAAAGTTTCATCATTATTGGTTGGATGTGGCGTATTTTAGAGGAAAACCCTTCTCCATGAAAAACCCATTAGGTGTACCCATGAACATACCCATGATAAATCAAGTGATCCTCCATTACATTTCGACAAGGCCAATAACGATTAGAGCGCTTCTTACAAGGACATAATATTTCATCTCTTTGGTATGCTTGTTGAAATGCCTTATCTAGGAAATCATTCACTCCATGGATATACTCATCGGTGGATCTTCGGAGATCCATGCAAATTTTCTCTCCAACATCCATTAAATATCCTATGTTCCATAAGCAAAACATAAAATAAAACAATTCATTAGTGCAAGTAGTATCAACAGAATTTTACGTTTCAAAGTTTATGTTTTTACCTTTTTGCTTTTAAAAAAATCATGATTGTAAATTATCTCTATAGGTCATTAGATACGTGAAATTTAGTTACATAACCTATATTTTACTTGATAGTTTAATTCCTCAATTTATACTATAGTTCATTTTAGGTACTGCCTTACTACACAACAAAAAACAGAGATTATGGTGACTACTTTGATTCTTTTCAAGATCACTTGAGCTGGCCTTAAAGTTGGTTATGCTTTAATTCGGAGTACATTTAGATTTATTCTAAACCAAATATATATTTGGTTTGCATAAAATGTGCTGTGAGGACAGATTTAGGTTTTGTTTTAAGTCACCTTTAGCTTCAGAATTTGACAATCATCTATGCACCTTTTTTTACTTTTCACCGAAAGGTATAACTCATGATTCTATAATTGTATTCATTTATTTTACATTCTACTGTAGGAATACAGTATTCCAGTTTTGTTCATCCAAAAGTACTTGATGAAAAAGTTGAATCTATCTAGCGAAGATGAGTTAATTATATTTTGTTTTTGAAGTTTAGAAATACGTAAATATTGTTTAGATTTCCTTTAGTTCATTATCTGTTGAAGGTTGAAAAAAAATTATGTAAGGGTGTGATTTTTTGTAATTGTTTATTTTGTTGGGTGTATTGTTTCTCCTATCAGTTTTAGAACTTGGTTTTTGTAGATTGATATAAAAGGGGACACACTGCATCTACTACATATTCATTCACAACAACTAAGGTAATATTAGGTGAACTCACTAGGTTTAGGAAACGAAGAAATGATCTGAAACAGTAGTATGTTGTATGGACAAGACAAAGAGTTGTATTATGCGTGGGCTTTTCATAACAAGCTGCGAGCAAAGATTCTGCAACAAAAATAAAATGTTCCACTAAACGGGAATGTAAAGTTTTTATACCTTGGAGGATAGACATGTCAAAAAACATACTTCTCAGCAACCATAAAACGAGAGGAATCACAATGGTCATAAAGTAATGAAAGAGATGCATACATTTTCGTTTTTCAGAACATTGAAGCTTAGTAACATGAAAATTTTAAGACACATAATAAACATACTAGAACAATAATTGTGTGAATACTGTAAAAAATTAAAATATAAGGCATGATCAATAGGTTTCAACATCTAAAATCCAGTAGAATGGTGTTTTCTCCAATTGCTTTATATATATTCAACATCAGTTGAAAATGTATTTTGTTCAACTTAATGTATCATCTATGACAATATCTATATTAGTATACTTTGGCAACAATCGAAATGAAGTTCAAATCAAAATACTTCAAACTTTAGACCTATGAAAAAATTTTGTTCACATGGATAGACAAAACTCATAATGCAAATCAAAATATTCAAATTCATAGGATAAAATCAACTATAACGTAAGTTGTTTCATAAAAATTAAACCCAAGTTAACTAAGATTTTTCATCATCGAATCTTCATATTATTTGAGTTACAAAGTCTAAAGTAAAAATGAATTATGTCAAACAGACCTAAATCCGAACAAATAACATACATTTCAACAAACCCATTTGTTATTATTCAAGATTTTTTGGAAGCCCTAAAATAAAATTTCAGATTTTGAAAAATAGTACATAGTTAACAAAATAGAGACAAAGAGGACTTAGAAATCACCTTAAAATAGTACACCTTTATCTGAAGAAGATTAATTTTGAAGAAGATTATTTTGGAGAAGAAGACCACTGAAGATGCAAACTTCACACGATAGAAGAGACCACTGTAGCTTATCACTGAAACCAATTTCTTCACCGGAACTCAAAATTATTGTTGAAGACGAAGGAATCACTGAAGTTCTAAACTTTTAGGACTCTGATTTTGAATATTGGAGAAGAAGACATTAGTTCATCCTTTGATTTGGGTTACTTCAGAAAGGAAATGGGTCTTTAGAAAGGTTTTGTTCACTAAATTAATCGAAAATCGGGTCAATGAAATGAAATGGATCTTTGAAAGGTTTTGTTCACTAAAATAATAATAACAAAAAAAGTGGGTTAATGAAATTACAGGAGGGAAAAAGAATTTTACACATCAAATTCATGTTTGGGCAATTTTTTTAACTTTTCACTTAAAAATCGTTGCCAGATGTGTTATTTTGCAATGTTTAATAAGTATGTGGCCATAGACAATCTATAGTGAGAATTATACAGATGAAGCCACAGTTCATATTAAAAATTACTTTGGACATAATGCAATGGTCATAACTGTGGCAACACATACTCTATTGACACAGTTGTAAATTTGTTGCCGAAAAAGTGTTACATCAGGTGAAATTTCTAGTAGTAAGTTAAAGGCACAACTAACACATCAAGAAGCACAATCAACACGAGATAACATGAATTAAATATCAAAAATCCTTTTTCATGCAATTTAGAATCTTGAAAACATTCTTAACATAGTGCCATCTAAGACATACACAACATAAGGAGACATGCAACTCATACTTTTATGCAACACTCCTATCATAAACAAATTTGTAGGAACTCTTTAGTCTCAAGCTAAAGTAAGAATAGAAGGAAAAGATAGGAATATCTAAAACCTTACTACTCTCATCATCATCCCCCACTTAAGGTGAACCCTCTTTCTCAACCCAACCTTAACAGAACATTAGCTCTCCAACTTTAATGACCAAGTACATCACCCCACTTTTGGGATCTAAGCTTAAACAAAGCCTTCATCAACACGACCTAAAATTAATTTCCCACATGAAGAAGTCCACGGGAACTCAACATAGCAACATCAAGGGTAACAAAATCTTATAATCTAGGCACATTATCCCCCACTTGGGGTAGGTCTAATCATATCATGCCCTTAAAAACCAAGGTTAAGGAAAATTAAAACCAACCTATATACTCCTCACACAAGAAGGTTTAACATGATTAAGGGTTTTCACTCCTAACCTCTTAGTATGGAGTCTACTAACTAAACCATCATCATTCCTCTAGCTTCACACCCAAAGAAATCTATAACAATCAAGTTAGGTCAAACTAACCAACCACATAAGGTCTCAACTATACCATAAACACAAAAAAATCGTGAAACCTTAAGGGAACATAGAGGAGACTTAGTCATAAGGCCTCTTTCTTTATCTTTCAATACCAAGGTAAGGTAACTTCTATGTCATTCCAACCCACATCATGAACCTACAAGGTAAGCACACAAACCTTCACTTCAGGTACCAAGCCTATACAAAGGACTCCAATCCCTACTAGGCAACTATTTGGCATCAAACATATACAACAGGAAACAATGAAACATTTTCACGTATACAAGGGCAAAATTTTAATCATTACACCTATATAAATGAAACATGCATCTTTAGTTATTTATCACACTTCTTCAAAGCATTTCAGCCTAAAATATAATATTAGACTATCATCATATAAAATCATATAGCAACATACCATTCAAAAGGAAGCTCAATTCAACTATAACAATTTTTCAACATGATTTAACCATGTCATAGCATAAATCTTCACATAGTACGTCATTTCACCTAAATCACATATATATTCATAAATGGCATCGCATCAACATATATCAAGGTTCACCTTCACACATACACATTAAAGCATAAAACAAAGATAAGCATTCAAACTCACCTTTTCTCCCTGAAGCATAGAGATATCATCTCAACCAAGCAACCAGATCTTAAACACCACAGGACAAGAAAATATAAGAGAGAGATATTATAGGGTTAAGTTCTATGGAAAGTCTATCGTCCTATAGCCTCTCGCTCATAGATAATTTGCAACTCACCACCGATGAACTAGACTATATTAGACGTTGCAATATGAGACATTGGACCCTAAAACCACTTTCATAAACCTCATGCTCTCATACCACGTTTGTCACAATCGGGAAGCACCCCTAGAAGTAACATCTTGTACATTACCGCTCGGAGGTCATATACAAGACCAAAGTTATCATTCATGCATTTTCATAGGTAAATATAGCGAAAAAATTAAAACTTTCATAGCACATCATATGCTAGAACATCACTTCCAATATAAATAAATAAATAAATATATATATATATATATTTATATATATAAATATATATATATATATATATATATATATATATATATATATATATATATATATATCATAATACATAGTTAAAGACTATAAGTCTCTTTTCCATCTTAGACTCAATATCATTAGACTATAATTGGGAAACGACTCTTTCAACATATATCATAACTAACAATTACAAAACTTTATATAAAACAAGACATAAGGAATCCCTGAACTTAAGGATTCCTTTCCTTGCGCTTGGAAAACCACATATCAAGCGATTCACCTTAGAGTCATTCTTTAAGTATCCATGACCTACACTTTGTGTAAAAAGGTAAAGAAGAATAGTGTTGGTACAAAAATGCACAAGTATGGCAACCATGCAAAAACATGCATTTAAAAGGGGACATTTAGCTTTGAAACTATGTAGCATGCCTTTTTGTGAAAATTTTATAAACTTTGACAACATAAGAAACATAAAATTCACATACTTAATTTAGTCATATACAATAGACACAATGTCCAAAATAATCACATATTACTTTCAAAGAACAATTATAGATGCATTACAGTAACCTCATTCCCTTTATAGTAAGTTCATTCCATTAACAGTAAACCCCTTTTTTTCTTACACTTATTTCATCTTTACATAAACTCATTGACTTTACAAGTAACCCTCTAGTGATACTTGGTGGAATTTATAGATAATGTCCCATTACACTATTCACACTCAACCATCACCTTAAAGCAATGGGGTAATCATAAAAGCAATCTTCCTTTATTATAAACACACATATATATATACACATAGAGGCATAGCATATCTGATAGTATAAACTTAACATATAACTCAACATAATGCATAAACCTCATATAAGACTTAATAAAAGACATCATGTAAGTCAACACTATCAAAAATATTATCCTACGCAATAGTCAACAACACATACTTGGACTTTACATCATAAAATATCATAGAAACCTACCTCATAATCCCATTAGTGCAATTTACATGTGAAGTCTCATAACCTCACACATACTAAGTAAACCTACAAAGAGACTACAGGCCTTAACATATACTTCATACATCAACAATACAAGTATACACCACTTCATATATGACAAGCAAGATCTTCTCTATATAGTCAATAAAACCCACTCTATGAATTTAAGGTAATACCATACCATGTATACTCATTAGAACACTTACCATCCATCTCATCACAGGAAATAGAGGATACTACAATGTCATGCATAAGAAACAAAAACATAGTAATATACATTAGAATACCTTTATATAACTCCCTTCAAGAGGTACTTGTGGAATGCATTGGTAATGTACCATACCCTCACCTATACTAAGCAACTTCCCTTAGGTTATCCTAGTAAGGGTCTATTACTTTACTTCCATTGTCCATTTTACTTTAGAAAACTATAGTATTAACCGAAAATTAGAACATGGGTGCTAAACATGAAATTTTGGTGTTGTAAAACCTTACACCAAGTGAAGGTGATCCACCTTTCCAAAGTACAACAATAACATCATATTAGCATATTAGGTGATATCACTTGCTAGATTCTATAGGGCAAGAATAGTTATGGAATTAGGAGGAATATATGGAAACTCACATTAAGCCTATTGAGTCACTGTAGTTATCCACCTCCTGAGACTATGTGTTGAACAAGCGTTTCTCATTAGTAAGGGTCACCTTCTCATTCGGTCAAGTTCACTCGGTGCTAAGCTAAGTTACCTTTATTGAAAAGCATTTATTATCATTACTTTATAAAAGTAGGCTTTAGGAGATTGACTCTCCATATTCTTAGCTCATAGATCAAAGATGAGAGTTCATCAACCTAAATCATGTGACAAGACCTTTCACATGGACATAGCATATTCAAGCACCATCTGTTGAGAACACCTTCAAATATCCCGTCTATTAACTAGATAAGCATACATACATAATGGATATGTTTTATGTGTATGAATATACATATATGTGAGAAAACCTTTCACATAATCACCCTTAGACCACACATGTTCATATTTCATTTAATTCATGCATAAAACATGTTCATAGCTTAATCATGCATTCATATTCATGTACATATAGAATCAACATAGGAACTATCCTATCAAGGTACACATGTGCAATGCATAAACAAGGTTACATACCCTTGTCCATACTAGTACACCTAGGAGAACGTACATCACATTTTAGCATAGGAGACAAGAATGACTTCACTTTACACTCAAGACTACTAACCTTAACTAATCACACCTTCATATGGGGGTACATAGGCAAGGGTTATTCATTATTAATACTTCATCAATGGAAGCACCGACACTTACCCTAACATAATCATTGACATGCTTATTATAATACCAATACAACCTAGATCATAAACTAAAATTGAAGATTAGGCATGTTACTCCACATTGTGTTCATCATAACAACTCATTCATGTTACACCAATTTGCGTTCGAGGCCATGATCAACACATATATAGATTGACAAGAAGTAAACACCACCAACAAAAGTGGATCATACCACACAATGCCAATTCTACAAGCAATACTATACAAAAGTAGAGGAATAAATCAATCTTACCAAATCTCCCTTGCTTTTATAATCAATTATCAATAATCATAATTCATAAATAATACCAATACAGGTCAGTATATAAATATATCATAACATACACGAAATCTTGCTTCAACTATCCTAGAATCGAGATCACATTGAATTCACTACATAACAAGCTTTAGAAGGTAGAAGAACATAGGTCAATCTTACCAACTCTTCAAACCTTCATCCACATTGATAAACTACACATAATTCACCATCAATATACATAATTGTCAGTATATATAAGAAATTCAACCAAAAAGAATCATAACTCAATCAACATAAAATCACAATCACAAAGCCCATAATGTAGCCTAATTTGAGAATTGGAAGGAACATGGGCTCATCATGAGATTTGATTGAAACTAACTTTAAAATTAGTACATTATCATCAATTCATCATAATAAAGCTTTTGAAAATGTTATGAGAAAGAAATCATGGCTAGATCGAAGAACATACAATTTGATCAAAGAATTCTCATTGAAAAGCTTTGAAGGAACTCTTTAGATGGAAGGTTATCTAAAGATTAAGCATCACCATACGTCATTATTGAAGAAAACAATGAAAACTTGATTAATAAATAATCACAATCCATTCTACAAGTTGTTCTTGAGCTTCATCTCAAATGGAGGTTTCAAGATAAGTTTTGTTTTTGAGAGGGAAATCTAATTTTGAAGAGTGACTTGGGTGAGGGGTTTTAGTCTTAATACCAAACTTAATATACCCAAAAATATATAATTACACATAGGCTCTTTTCTTGTTCTTAGGAGGAACATCCTTCTCCTAATCATAACATGGTCTTTACATTTGATTTCTTTAAGAGCTCATTATGCAACAATCTTAAGTCACACATATGCAAGTTCAAAATCACTCAAGAATAAAATAAGCACTCATACTTCAATGCACATAGACTTGAGTCAAGTAAATCAATCGAGATCCTTATCATATAGTCAAAATTCCATGAAGGTCATACTCAACCATACCATGATTACTTATGTTTAAGGAGCATTTTCCTTCTCCTCAACACACTTACATGTCTCATGAGTTCATACACAAGCAATGCACAAAGGTCAATTTATTTTTTTAAATGAGAAATTGCCAACTTTTAGCCGAAACATGCTCATACTTCATTCCTAGTGAAGTCAAAAATTGTAAATCACACCACACATCACAACAATAGGAAGTCATTTCACAAAATATCATTGCTAGCATGACACTAGATTCCATCAACATGCATCATTTGAGGAAATTCTTGCAATTTATAGGCCCACACGAGGATACTAGCTAGACATGCCTTCACCTTTCGAGAGAGCCTACAATCATGCTTTCAAAAAATACAAAGTCATATAATTTTCAAAAAAGCTCATCTTTTTTCATTTTAAGGAGACTTAATTTATCATTGAAGTCATAAGGTACCACATATTAAGGGTAACATATAACATGCTTGTTACCTTATCTCATGAAGTCACTACTACAAATATGATCTAATGCAACGGTTAAATTGCCGTGACAATAGGGGTATTTACCATAGTTGTAGCTCTAATGCTACGATTAAAGAAACCGCTACAACGGATGGCGTAGCAATAGATCTATTGTGATGCTTATTACTGATGGTTACAATAATTGTAGCAATATATTGCCTTGTTGCGACTGTTTTCAGATTATTAACAGTTAAAGTTGTATTAGTACGGTTATAAACTATGAAATTAGAGTTTATGCGACTTTTATTTCTAGTTCATTGCCGATGGCTAACACCTTATTGGTATAGTTATATACTGTCGCGATAGGCTTATGTAATAGTTCTGAATAGGATGTTGTTACAATTATTTTAACAACCATTTAATTTTATTGCAATAGTTATTATATGGTAATATGTCATTTTTGAGTCATAATAATTGTTGCTCAATGTCTATTGCTACAGTTATTACAACGTATTGCAACAATTTTTTATTTTTTGCAACAATTAAAATATATCAAGATATTGCAATGATTAATATTAGGGTATTCCAACATATATACAATGGCTGAGATACTGATACATTATTAATTGAGCCGCTGAAATACTTTTGTAACATAAAATACACATGAAAAAAATAAGGGGAAGAAGTTTTATTTCATTACCAAAATTAAAATCTAAAAGACAGGTAAATTAAACATCAACTCAATAGGTCATTAGATATGAGAAATTTTACCTTTTTGTTTTTAAAAAAATCATGAGTTTTACCTTTTTGTTTTTAAAAAAATCATGATTGTAAGTTATCTCTATAGGTCATTAGATATGAGAAATTTAGTTATATAACCTATATTTTACTTGATAGTTTAATTCCTCAATTTATACTATAGTTCATTTAAGGTACTGCCTTACTACACACAAAAATAAAGTGATTATGGTGACTACTTTGATTCTTTTCAAGATCACATAAGTTGACCTTCAAGTTGGTTATGCTTTAAGTCTGAGTATATTTAGATTAATTCTAAACAAAACATATATTTGGATTGCATAAAATGTGCTGTGAGGAAATATTTAGGATTTAATTTAAGTCACCTTTAGCTTCAGAATTTGACAAGCATCTATGCACCTTTTTTTACTTTTCACCAAAACGTATAACTCATGATTGTATAATTGTATTCATTTATTTTACATTCTACTGTAGGGATGCAATATTCCAATTTTGTTCATCCAAAAGTACTTGATGAAAAAGTTGAATCTATCTAGCGAAGATGAGTTACTTATCTTTTGTTTTGGATGTTTAGAAATAAGTAAATATTATTAACATTTCCTCTAAATCATTATCTGTTGAAGGTTGATAAAAATTATGTAAGGCTGTGATTTACTGTAATTGTTTATTTTGTTGGGTGTAATGTTTCTCCTATCAGTTTTAGAACTTGATTTTGGTAGATTGATATAAAAGGGGACACACTGCATCTACTACATATTCATTGACAACAACTAAGTTAATATTAGGTGAACTCCCTAGGTTAAGGAAAGGAAGAAATGATCTGAAACAGTAGTATGTTGTATGGACAAGACAAAGAGTTGTATTATGCTTGGGCTTTTCATAACAAGCTGCTAGCAAAGATTATGCAACAAAAATAAAATGTTCCACTAAAAGGGAATGTAAAGTTTTTATACCTTGGAGGATAGAGATGTCAAAAACGTACTTCTCAGCAACCATAAAACGAGAGGAATCACAGTGGTCATAAAGTAATGAAAGAGATGCATACATTGTCGTTTTTCTAAACATTGAAGATTAGTAACATGAAAATTTTAAGACACATAATAAACATACTAGAACAATCATTACGTGAATACTGTAACAAATTAAAATATAAAACATGAACAATACGTTTCAACATCTAAAATCTAGTAAAATGGAGTTTTCTCAAATTGCTTTATATATATTCAACATCAGTTGAAAACATATTTTTTCATCTATTACAGTAGCTATATCAGTATACTTTGGCAACAATCAAAATGAAGTTCAAATCAAAATACTTCAAACTTTAGAACTATGAAAATTTTTTGTTAACATGGATAGACAAAAATAATAATGCAAATCAAAATATTCAAATTCATAGGATAAAATAAACTATAACGTAAGTTGTTTCATAAAAATTAAACCCAACTTCACTAAGCTTTTCATCATCGAGTCTTCATATTATTTGAGTTATAAACTCTAAACTAAAAATGGATTATGTCAAACAGACCTAAATCAGAACAAATAACATACATTTCAACAAACCCGTTTGTTATTCTTTAAGATTTTTTAGGAGCCCTAAAATAAAATTTCAGATTTTGAAAAATAGTATATGAATAACAAAAAAGAGACAAAGAAGACTTAGAAATCGCCTTAAAATAGTACACCTTTATCTAAAGAAGATTAATTTTGAAGAAGATTATTTTGGAGAAGAAGATCACTGAAGATGCAAACTTCACTCTATAGAAGAGAGCACTGTAGCTTATCACTGAAACCAATTTCTTCACCAGAACTCAAAGATATTGTCGAAGACGAAGGAATCACCGAAGTTCTAAAATTTTAGGACTCTTATTTTGAATATTGGAGAAGAAGACAGTAGTTCATCCTTTTATTTGGGTTACTTCAGAAATGAAATGGGTTTATAGAAAGGTTTTGTTCACTAAAATAATTAAAAAAAAACGGGTCAATGAAAGGAAATGGGTCTATGAAAGGTTTTGTTGACTAAAATAATAGAAAAAAAGAAATGGGTCAAGGAAATTATAGGAGGGAAAAAGAATTTTACACATCAAATTCTCGGTTGGGCAATTTTTTTATCTTTTCACTTAAAAATCGTTGCCATATCTGTTATTTTGCCACGGTTAATAATTATATTGCCATAGACAATCTATAGTGACAATTATACAGATGATGCCACGGTTCATATTAAAAATTACTTTGGACATATTGCAATGGTCATAACTGTGGCAACACATACTCTATTGACACGGTTGTAAAATTGTTGCCGAAAAAGTGTTACATTAGGTCAAATTTCTAGTAGTGAGTTAAATGCACAACTAACACATCAAGATGCACAATCACCACGTAAGAACATGAATTAAATATCAAAAATACTTTTTCATGCAATTTAGAATCTTCAAAACATGCTTAACATAGTGCCATCTAAGACATACACAACATATGGAGAACATACAACTCATACTTATATGCAAAACTCCTATCATAAACAAATTTGTAGGAACTCTTTAGTATCAAGCTCAAGTAAGAATAAAGGAAAAGATAGGAATATCTACAACCTTACTACTCTCATTGTCATCCCCCACTTAAGGTGAACCCTCTTTAAACCCAACCTTAACAGAACTTCAGCTCTCCAACTTTAATGACCAAGTACATCACCCCACATTTGGGATCTAAGCTTAAACAAAGCCTTCATCAACACCACCTAAAATTGATTTCCCCCATGAAGAAGTCCACAGGAACTCAACATAGGAACATCAAGGGTAATAAAATCTTACTATCCAAGCACATTATTTCCTACTTGGGGTAGGTCTAATCACATCATGCCCTTAAAAACAAAGGTCAAGGCAAATCAAAACCAACCTATGTACTCCTCACACAATAAGGTTTAACATAATTAAGGATTTTCACTCCTAACCTCTTATTAAGGAGTCTACTAACTAAACCATCATCATTCCTCTAGGCTTCACACCCAAAGAAATCCATAACAATCAAGTTAGGTCATACTACCGAACCACATAAAGTCTCAACTATACCATAAACACAAAGGGTTGTGAAACCTTAAGGGAACATAAAGGAGACTTAGTCATAAGGCCTATTACTTTTTCTTTCAATACCAAGGTAAGCTAACTTCTAGGTCATTCCAACCCACATCATGAACCTAAAAGGTAAGCACACAACCTTCACTTCTAGGACCAAGCCTATACAAAGGACTCCAATCCCTACTAGGCAACTATGAGGCATCACACATATACAAAGGAAAATAATGAAACATTTAAACATATACAAGGCAAAATTTTAATCATTACACCTATATAAAGGAAACATGCATCTTTAGCTATTTATCACATTTCTTCAAAGCATTTCAACCTAAAACATAATATTAGACTATCATCATATAAAATCATATAGCAACATACCATTCAAAAGGAAGCTCAATTCAACTATAACAATTTTTCAAATGGATTTAACCATGTCATGGCATAAATCTTCACATAGTATGTCATTTCACCTAAATCACATATATAGTCATAAATGGAATCACATTAACATATATCAAGGTTCACCTTCACACATACACATTAAACCATAAAACAAAGATAAGCATCAAAACTCACCTTTTCTCCCTCAAGCATAGAGATATCATTTCATCCAAGACACCAGATCTAAAAAACCACCGGACAAGAAAATATAAGAGAGTGATATTATAGGGTTAAGTTCTATGGCACGACTGAGAATAGTGAAGAAGTAAAGTCTATCGTTCTATAGCCTCTCGCTCATAGAAAATTTGCGACTCACCACCGATGAACTAGACTCTATTAGATGTTGCAATATGCGACTTTGGATCCTAAAACCACTTTCATGAACCTCATTCTCTCATACCACATTTGTCACGACAGGGGAGCACCCCTAGAAGTAACATTGTGTACTTGACCGCTCGGAGGTCTTATACAAACCCAAAGTTATCATTCATGCATTGTCATAGGTAAATATAGTGAAAAAATTAAAACATTCATAGCACATCATATGCTAGAACATCACTTCAAATATATATATATATATATTCAGTTTAGGACGTGGGGTGAATTTCCCATTCACCCCTTAATGAAACAGTGCGCACATGTTGCAGGTTGCATTAACGCCACTAAATGACGCCCAGTAGACCCATCGACGGGCCGTACAACAACCGTCATTTGGTTCTGAGGGTTGTTATGTTTGGGATTTATCTCCTAGGCTAAGTGTGAGGCTACTCCTCCCCATTGACGGGTTGTCGATGACACGATGGTCCGTCGTTCTAGGAAGTGTTTAGAAAGTTTTTGGGTCCTTGTTGAGGGCTTTTGGGGAATCGTGCCCGGATGTTTCCAACGAACACCTATATATGATTTAAGGATATTCCATATCAATTTCAACTTGAATGAACACGTAAAACATATCAAGACAAGCATGCACATTTCAAGGCTAGCTTTAAAACATCATCGGACGTTCTTGGGCGTTTGACCTCCAAATGACTTCAAATTTTACATGTGCACTATAAAACACTTATTTGACAGATTTTAATCCTCTATAAACAGATGTGAGGCTCTAATAACCTCAATTCATTTTTTAGGATCTTACAGTTGTAACTTTTTAAAAGAGTTTTGACTAGTACAAAACGTTGTGACATTTTCATACATGTCAAACTTTATGATATGATTAGTAAAATAATATTCTAATTCTCAATAAAATATATTAATAAGTATAGTACCTTATCAAGTTGCAGTGAAATCCATTCTCTCTTTGTTGTCTCTTCTCAATTTTGATTCCATCAAGAACGCTTAAAAAATTTCATAACAAAAAACACAAAATATTTCAACAAAAATTCATAAATGATGATATTTTAAAGATCATTAAATATTACACAAACTTAAGTTGTAAGATAAAGTGATGATAGAAGGGAAAAACCACAAAAAGAAGTCGGTACGAACCAAAGAATTGGCATGGTTATGACCAGTTTTATAATAATTGAGAAATTGAAATAGTTTTTATTTTGACATGTTGAATAAAGAAAAACTACATGAAAATTATAATTTTGTTCCATACGTTTTTTGTGATTATTCAAAGCAGATTTCCAAGGAATTGGCGAAGTTCCATATAAGTTGGGGATGAAATTTGTCACGAAAAAGAAGATACAACAACAAGCATAATTTACCTAGTATTTAAGGGTAGTTCTTGAAGAGACGCAAACAACCGGATATAAAAGTCTTGAGAGGACACAAGATTTGAAGCCATAGGTTTAAAGGTAAAAATAAAATATATTTTTAATTGTTTACTTAAATTTGAATATTGAAATTATTTTTAAAAAAATAGTGTACTACAAGATTTGGTATTCAGTACAACAGACGTTTATGAAACTAATTAAAAATAAATAAGAAGTCGCTTTCTACTTTTGTTCTTTTTATACATTTAGATTATAGTGAAAGTTGTTCAAAGGTATGTTATTTTCATGAAAGGAAACTTAATTGGCAGTAGGCCAATCAATTTTGATACCTTCCAAATTTAAATATACTAACACGACATGATTTTTAACGAGAATAAAGATAAAATGTATAATATAATATGAGATATCATTGGTACAGACAACTCATTACCTTTTTTATAATTATAAAAATGAAGCATCAAAGGACCAACACTACAGGCATGTCATATTGATTGGCTCTTGAACATGTGGAAGTAGAACCCAAATTGATGTGTATGCTCAAAAGGTGTCATTTGAAGAATTTTAAATCTCCATCTTTGTCTCCTTAAACTCAATCATTGTTTTGAAACAAGTGAGTTTATTCACCTTCTTTCTTGTGGGTCTCTATGTCTTTTTCATTATTTTTTTCATTGTTTGGTGAAAGGGCAATGAAAATTCTGTAAAAAAAAATACTCTTATGTTGGATAGGTTCTTTTGTGTAAAATTTCACTCATGCATGTCAATACTATATTAATTGTAGTGAGGGTGTTTGACTTTTTTCCTCTTCTTTAACTGTGCAATATCTTGAAAGCATGAGATTTTTTAGATATCTTACGACTAACATTAAAATCTATCTTCTACTATGATAATCTCAAACGATGATCAAAATCAAAATATAAACTTGAAAGGTATAGATTTATCATTAGTAAGAGCTTAGACATTCATTGATTATTCTTTAATCAAAAATTGTGAGTAAGGTGACCTCTATTTTTTATATATCCCTAAAATTCATCACATAGGAAATTTTCATGAGAAACTCAAGATTTTAAACTTTTGAAAATAAAAAGGAAATTCTTTTGTTCAAAGTTCAAAGGCTCCAAAATATAATATGCATATGATCATTCTATATATAATGTACGAGCATATCATTCAAAATGCATTCTCATGAAATTCAAAATTCTCTATCCTTAACAAGAAAAATTACTAAATCTAAAAGGCCATCAAATGATTTTCTGTAAAAGTTATTGGAAGATTCTGAACTACTTAACAAGGTTAGTGAAGATTACACCTTAGTTATTGTTAGAACTTAAAATATCCCTTTTGAAGGAATAGCTAGAATGACAATATTTTTTTAAAAGGAGAAGTCTTAAAGTTTTAAAAATGTCTTATGATTAAATAGAACGCTTACTTGGTTTTAAAGTTGATACAAATCTTTAGTTTCAAATTAACAACAATGAATAGTCAAAAATTGATCTCAAAGTATATTTTTTGGTTTGTAGGTGTAATTTGATCAGCTTTAAAATTAAGAAGTTAAAAGGTTCATTGACGCAGGAATGGGTGCTACAGCAACAAAGTATTGGTATTATATATTAATAGGAACTTCTCTCGTTGATTTTATTGGTAGGTTTATGTTCTCTAACAATAAAAAAAGACTTGATTGGTGATTTACATGTTTTATTACGATATTTAGTGAAAATCAATTTTCTCTTCTCACACATAAATAAATGATGGTTGTGTCTTGTAGGGACCAACTAATTTCTTACATCATTATTACCAAGTAAATATTTTGTTAGCTTAATTAATGATTCTAATTGAAATGAACCAATAGTATTGGTAGAAATAAAATTGAACACTTCATTAATAGTAGTAAGAATACTAGCCTAAAGTGTATAAAAAAAACAGGATAATTTTCGAAACATATATATTTTACATTCAGTTGTAGCTCTTTCAGGTGACATTTGTTAAAAGGATTGGATTGAAGTAAACAACAATTATAATTATCTTCTTATATTTTTTTTAACTTTCATGTATGATTCAGCTCTACTGAATTAAAATTTTCAAAAATTCATTGACCCTGTAGCAATAATAAGGTACATTTCCATGTTGTTGGCTTTTGTGATGGTAATAACTTCTTAGGTTAGCGTCATGTTCCCCTCAATAAAAAAAATTATCAATTATTCATGTGGTATTTTTAAATTATTTAGGAATGAGACACCACCTTTCCTTTAATTTTTAATTTCTCTCTTGCTCTTTTCAGAATAAGCAGACTTATATGGAGTTTTCATATCTTCCGTATCTGTTTGTTTCTGGTTACATGACCATGTATTTTTAGATTTTTCATATTTCACTTCCTCCCTTTATTCAACCTTTGTGTTCTAGTTATATTGCATGCACTAAATTTAGAGTTAATTATTTCTTCTGCTTCTTTTGCTTTTTCTCCTTTAGGGCAGAGAAGTCAGACTGCTAATGTGAAGGAAGAATGCTTTATACACTTGTTACCTGTAGGATGGAACAGTACAACTCAAGTTAAACTAATCATCTCAATGATTATTATATTTTGAATTTTATAGGAATTTATTTTTGTTAGTAATAGTGATATAATTAGAAGCAGCTCTATATGTATTAATGTTCAGTTGTTATTTTTCTAGAGTAAATTTATGTCTTTAGTGAACATACAAAACTCTGTTGTTTGTGATCAAATTATTAATGAAAAAGGTATTTAGTTTTCATCTTGATTTAATATTATGATTTATGTCATCAGCTGTATTTATTTCTCCTTTTAATTACCTCACTATTTATCCTTGTAGCGCAGCACCTTTGATAATTGTTTTTTTTGCATGTTACTAACATCTTTCCTTTACTTATGACCTATGAAAGTTGGTGGTTATGAGTGTATAAAATTATTTCATCAAAGGTTGGATCTACAATAAAGTTAGTTAGCTCTTCCTGTCTTAACATCCTATGTTAATTACGCTTGCTTTAACTCTGGTTATGAATTAATTGCTATTTAATTTTACTATTTACATCTCTCAAGTATTCTTATATTTATGCATGCATGTCAGAATTCTCTACACTTTTTATGTCTCATGAGTACACCTGTTTATTTTTATTTTTATTATAAATAGTTAATTGTTTGAAAAATTGCAGACAACCTGATCCTAGCAAAATTATGAATGGGAGAAAAAGTTTTGTGTCTTAAACAAGTGAAAGAGATTTCTTGAATTGTATGTCTTATTGTTTTTTTAAGTGATGCACTTAAATTATACTTCTCTTAAGAAGTATAAGAGGTTGTATCAAGTAAATAACTCAACTATTAGGTAGGGGTCCATCCCACGAGGAAAATGATTTAGACTTAACTTTGATGTACCATTACCTCTATTTAGTTAAATCCTTTCCTAAAACTAGTAATTAAAGGGGGGTTTTGTGAAGCAAAAGTATTGCAATGTTGTAAAATCAAACAAGTAGCAAGAGTGAATTATTGGTGTTTATCAAGAAACTAGGGTGTAAGTGTTCCTCATAGGTTCATAACGTCATAATCCTAGATATAACAATTTTTTCCTAGTGTTTTGCATGCAAAGTGATAAGTTATATATCTCTAAATCCTTGGTCCGGCATTTAGAGAATTTTACCCCGTACCTTGGTCCGGCTACCTGTGTCTAAGTTACTAACCCTTACCTTTACTTCATATTAAGCATCATATTCGATGTTTGGCTTAGTTATTACTACACACCAATCGAAACTATCCAATTAGATAGTATCCACTAAATCTATGTCGATATTTCTTTTCCTATTAACTACCCCCTTTGTCCGGCAAGTAGCAATAAGGCGAGTTCTAATGCGTGCATTAGCTAAAAAGATTTCTAGACGAAAGAATTATTGATGCATGCAATAACCTATTTGAAATTTGTTATTTAGCTAGGTTTATTTTGATAATCACCCATGGTTCTCACAGCCCTAGTTGTGGATTTAGTTACCCATGCTTACAAGAACACAATTCATAATTGATAAATAATAAATCATGAACTTACTTTGATAAATTTGAAGACAATCCATAAATTCAACTTGAAATCACACAATTATCTTGAACACCAAATCCGGAAATTTAAATTAATTGCAAAAACAAATCTCCAACAACAAAAGTATGAAAATAGTAAAAGAATCCAACCCCCAAAATGAGGTTTTTCACCCTATTTATAATAAAAAGAGTCCTAAATTAATAGGATTTCAAATAAGAAAAGTTTGTCCAAAACGCGGCTTTAATCTACGACCTCCACAGACGGTCCATCAATTAAACAACGGACCATCGACTGCCTCCATCGGTCCTTACTTAGCATCTTTTCTAATCCTTCACTTTGCACCTTATTTGATCCAATCGACGGACCAACAGCACGGACCGTCAATCCTTTTGTAGCCCCGCACTTAGTAAGAATTTCCCGAGTTTCTTCCAGATGCCTGAACCTTCAATCGACGGTAACCACCTATGATTTGTCGATAAGACGACGGGTCATCAATGGCTTCGTGGGTCACTTCTACACTGATTATTCACAGCCTTCTGCATATTCGTTTTGGACAACTTTCCTGCAAAACAAAGACAAAACATATTAAAATTTCTACAAAAATGCTTTAGACACGCACCAATTTTATGGAAAAAGCACTGAAAGTACCGTGGAACTATGGTACATCAACACCCTCAACTTAAATTCATTGCTCGTCCTCACTATGACTCAAGGCAACCCTTTGTACACAATTATCCTCTTTTAAGCTTCCACAATCACAAGGCTATCAATCCCAACTTTTTTTCATTGCTTTAGTGCATGTTTCTTCTTTTAGGCTTGATAGGCTTACTCTTGTGGACCAGACCATGACACAGGCTCACCATGAACTGACACCTCTACTCTTTTGTCTCTCACCACGGTACCAACTTTTTTGATATTGCAAATAATTCACTCACTTCAAAAGATATCTTCCTTTTTCACACGGCGATTTTAACTTTGAATATAAGGATCATTTTTCAACACTCACACTCAAGAAAAATTCACACCTAGTTGGTCCTTTTTGCCATAGGCTTGCCTTATTTTCACTGCTTAAGTTCTCCATATTAGACTCTTAGAATCATAATAGGACTTTATTGGCTTGTAACGTAGGCTCAGGGTCAGGTATGGTACATATGGGTACATTTCAGTGACTTGTTGCCCTCCTTGACATTACGGCTAAGCGTCCTACCTATTTCATTATCTATTATGCCCTACTTTTCTTGTCATCTTTGCCTTATTTTCTCTTTTCTTTATCTTTTGCGGAAAAAACTCTTTCTTCTTTTTGTTCAACACTCTTTTTCTCTTTTTTTTTATATTGAATTGACAATTTTGACTTAGTCACTTCTCTTTTTCACTGTCCCTTTTCTTTTCCACATAACTCTTTTTTTATACCAACTTTTCGGGTCATCACTCATAATAGCCACACTCAACTTATGGCTTTGCCATGAGTCGAGGTACACATTACCCAAGGTTGGGTCAGGGCCAAGACGAGTTCAGTTTCTGCATTAGCCACCCTCAACTTATGCTTTTGGCAAAAGTTGAGGTGCACATGTCCAAGAAGGGACCAGGGCCAACATATTATACCCAGGGAAGTTGAGTTGGTGAAGGAAAGAAAGGTCATTATAGGCTCAAACAATTTGGATCAAAAAGGGATAACAATTTCATTCGGCTCACTTCACTTTAGGTTAAATGTTAGCTAATTTGAAAAAGGGTCTATGATCATTTCCTAATTGTCTAACACAGATATCGTTTTTGCCAGACCAACTGAGTAAGTTCTAGCTAGGTAGTAACACGGGAACAATCAAATCTCCTCACGCTCTCTTGACACCTCATTACACTATCAGATTATTGGTCACCTAGATTAAATCTTAGAGTGAGGGTCATGCAGTGGGTGCATCTCTATGTCATGATTAGAGCCAACATTCAACATTCATTATAGCTATTCATGCAAGAACTTTATTAGAACGTGATATCATTGAAGTTTAGCCATCATGCTTCATTTTTCACTTTCATACTTTGTACAAGTTACGACACATGCCGGTTCAACAATAAAGTCATCAGTCTCTTGGGGCAAAAGAACACAGGCAAGAAAACCACCAAGAGAGGATCGTGAGTTGGGATACTTAGACTTCACCCTAGCACTCATATTCCATTTACCCCATCCCCAAAAAAAATATGCAATTGTCCCCAATGCATAATAAATATAAAGATAGGGTGGTAGGTGAAGAAAACCTGAGGCGCATAGCACGGAAGATCAACATGTAGGTGGGTCCAGTTTCTCGGAACCCGCACCCTCAGTAGGGACACCCTCAGTAGTGTCCGCAGAAGTATCTGCACCCTCAGTTGTGTTCCTCTCAACAACCTCAACTCTTAAGCTAGACACCCAAGTATCCAACTCTCTAGCCTTATCTGACAGGCCTACTCCTCAAGCATAGAGGCTCTCCGTGCAGCCTCAAAATCTGTTCGCTCCTTCTCCCGAGCACGAGCATCCTCACCCTCCCTGGTACGCATGGGACAGTGCCTCTTGGCACGCTCACTGGTGCAGGCAGCGGTGTAGTGGCGGTAGTGAATAGTGCAGCAAGCATTGTTTCCTCTGCAAACTCCATATGTGTGATATAATGCTCGAGCTCCCTCGTCTCAAGTATACCATCCACGTCTACCCGCAGACTCTCCATAACCTCCTGAAGTGTTATCAAATCAATGGTGGAGGGATGGGCGTGCCAGAACTCTCAGCTCAAGCGCATCGAGGCGCTGATGGACTACCTGAATCTGTCGCTCAGTCTACTGAGCCACAATTTTCTTAATATGGTCCTCAGCCTCAGCAATAGATCTCTGCATCCAAGACTGGATGTGATGCAACAAGGTGGCCATCTGGGCCTCTAACTTCTGGACCTAGCACTCGGTACCAGTGCTACTGATGCTGGTGTAGACCGGGAGGAACTAGGTTCCCTACTAGTGCCAGGGGAAGATTCGGCCGGGGTTGTATAGGTAGGCTCTGAAGTGGCATGATCAGCGCCTTGATCTTTCTCTACCGTATCCGCCAAGTTCTCACTCAGCAGCTGCAAATCAACTCAGGACCCTCGTCGAGGTGCCGCCACATTGTCCTCATCCCTAATGAAACTGATATTTACTATCCTGGTATGAGTATGGAGGATATATCTATGCCAAATGGGCACTCCTTCATCCCTGCACAAATGAAAAATTATATAGGAAAACGGGTAAGTAAAAGAGGATTTAAAAGCCCTCTCATGGATGACAGAGATCAACAACTTCGCAAAATTTATCTCCAACCCAGCTACAAGACCTACTACCAAGACCGTTATATACCAAGTAAGTATATTAACTGCAGTCGTGGGGGATAAGAGGTGGCGGACTAAAAGCCAGAAGAACTTGGCTGCAAAAGTAAGGTTGACCTTATTAATAAGGCCTCGGGGGTCCAACACCTAGTCTTCTCTCTCATCCTCGCTGGACACCTACTCTGCAATCCACCTCTTGATGGACTCTCTCAGATCTCTGCTCTGCTGAAAATGGACACTCTTGACCACGTCCCACATGTAGTCGAACTCTAGGGTGAGGGGAACCCTCTCTGCATCAGTGGACCCACCGTACAAGAAGCGGCGGATGGCAGGAGAAGAAATGTTCACTCAGATGCCTTAAACTAGGACATCTATGAGCGGGGCGTGTTTGGCGGGGTTGGATCGCCTATCCAAAGAACCTCGGGGAGCCTCTACGTAAGAGGCGTAGAACTCTCGCACAATATCCTCACTGTAGGCCCTAGAGTCCTCGCCATACACTCGAGCCGGTGGTGGGTAAACAAGTCATGACTGTGTGTAGTCTCCCTATAAGAACTTACCGCTCGACCGTCAGCATTCGAGTCATCACCCCCTTATCATTCAGCAACTTGGCATCCCTGTATAACTGGTACTGCCCATCGACGCACCACCGGTTCGGCTCATTAGCAACCGGTGCGGTGACCTCATGTTGTGGTGCCGGATCAAACTTCAAAATCTGGGCCTCATCAAATGAAGCATGGTGGGCAGGTACCTCTGGTAGGGTGGCTCCCTATGATCCAAAAACAAAGGCAGTGGCCTTATTCGACCCTGTAGAGAAGGCCGAATCAGAACCGAAAGACTTCTCAGCGTGAGATGCTCCCTCAGAACTCGAGGTAGACCCAGACGGTGTGCCGGTCAGTGTGCGCTTCTCATCAGACTAAGAGACACTGAATACGCCGGGCACCACCCTCGTGATGGTTCCCCGAGTGGATCTAACAGCTAGTGTACGAGTCCAGGTGCCGATAAACTATCAGCAACCATCCACAAACTTAGATCTCCCCCTAGAATAGACTATGTCCTGTTTTAGGGCCATAAGTACCGTAAAAACACCTTGTTAGTCTTATTGTAATTAGGCTACACAAGTAATAGAATCTAGAAACACAATACACAGGTTTGTGCAGACGGGCACTATTGGCAGCCCGTCTATGAAACAACGATCCATTGATAGTGTCCGTCGGTGGATACTTAGCAAATTGTAGAAGTCTACTTTCAATAGAATTCTCAAAATAGAAACGACGAACGTGCAAAACGGCCTATCAATCAATCGATGAACCGTAGTCCACTTCCGTCGTCAAACACTTAGAAAAATTCAGGAAATCTGAGGAATCAGAGTCTTAGTTAGAAACGAAGGACATGCAGAATTTCTCATCGATCAATCGATGGACTGTATTCTACTTCCATAGTTAGAAAGTTAATCAAATTCTAAGGTTAGTTATCGAAGGACCCCTTCGACGGTCTGTCGACCAATCAATGATCCATAGACAAGGTCTCGTTCTGTTGGTTAGACACAGGTTTTGAAGGCATGGTTTAACCCCACATATGGACAATTTCAAGCACATCACAAGTTTACCCAACATGCAATAACAAGCATAAGACCAATTCGTCATCTCTAGGGCTTCAATTTTTAGAATTTCTATCATGGATTCTACGAGACTATCAAGCTTTAAGTCGGAGAAACAACAAACATAGAAAATTTACATATATTGCAGCTGCAGCCCAGTCACTTTCTATCATTCTAACGGACATAGAATCCAATTTTAACATGCATTTTTTGTCCCTAAGTCAAAACCCACATACAATATATTCGTTTCCACAAGCAGATGAACGAGAATTCATTAAGCAAAGGAAAATATAAATACCCAGAAGTTGTAGTGGAGTGAACGAGTGGGTGATCTTGAACAACCAACCTACGTGCCGCCTACGAACACCGACCAGAGAAATGATGGAGTTTTGAGTAGAAAACTGGGGAGTTAGGGTTGGGGATGTGCGGGATTTTGGGAGAATTTTGATTGTTTTGGAAGAGAATGGAGGGGAGTTAGTATTGGATTTAATGGAGAAATAGGAGAATAAGGGGAGGGAAACGGTTGAGAGGTAATTTGAAATGGTGTGGGAGGGTAATTGAATGGGTATATTTTAATATAGCCGGTCGGGTCGGGTCGGGTCACTGGTTTTTGTGAACTGATGTTACCCCGTCGAAGGTCTGTAAGTCAGTCGACGGTCCATAGACTAGACCATCAGTTGTGCCCAATTAAGACAAAATTTTAAAACATACATGGGATCTACGAGACCATCGACAATACATTGATGGAACGACGACTCGTCAGTTAGTCCGTAGATCGGTGCACCAGACCAATTTCTGCAGAATTCTTGTGGTTTGGTCCCTGCACATTGAGCACCCATTAAGCCATCTTTTTGTGATTTATAGACACTTTTTAGACGCGGACCCTAAACTGCACTCTAGCCAACATACTAAAAAATAAAAGAAAATTTACTCATGACATTGAGTAATACAAAAAGAAACAAAAGAATGCAAATATTCCTACAAATAAAATAAAAACCTATTGTTGTCTAAAGGATACACATTGGGTTTCTTCCCAAGAAGCGCTTGATTTAACGTTGCAGAACGACGCAAGACCCTTGATTACTTCATTAAGGTGATATGCCTCAACCACTTCATGGGTACTCTGCGCATGCCCTAGGTAGATCTTGATTTTTTGCCCATTTACTTTGAACCTTGCACCCTCCTTGTTCCCCAACTCAACTACTCCATGTGATAACACTTTAGTGATCAAGAATGGACCAGTCCATTTGGCCTTGAGTTTTCCCAGAAACAAACACAGCCTAGAGTTAAACAGAAACACCAAATCCCCAACTACAAATTCGCGTTTCTCAATCTTTTGATCATGGTACTTCTTCATATTCTCGTTGTAGAGGTCTGAATTTTCATATGCTTTTAGGAGAAACTCATCAAGATCATTCAACCCATTAAGTATTTGTTCTACTTCTTCATTCCAATACATCTCCAGTTTCTTCATTGCCCACATGGTCTTGTGCTCTAACTTAACTGGCAAGTGACAAGCTTTCCCATATACAAGTTGGTATGGAGACATACCTATGGGGGGTCTTGTATGCAGTGCAGTAAGACCAAAGAGCATCATCAAGCCTCCTTGACCAATCTGTTCTATAAGCATTCACCGTTTTTGACAGGATCTACTTGATTTCTCTGTTGGACACCTCAACTTGCCCACTAGTTTGTGGATGGTATGGAATGGCTACATTGTGGCAAACCCTATATTTCTCCAATAGGACTTTGAACAATTTGTTACAAAAGTGGGATCTCCCATCACTAATAATGGCCCTAGGTTTGCCTAATATGGAGAAGATATTCTATTTCAAGCGCGGTGACACTCTTCCTTCATTGTTGGCAAGTGCTATGATTTCCACCCATTTTTATACATAATCCACCGCCACAAGAATATATTTCATCCCATGAGAACTCACAAACAGGACCATAATCAATGCCCCATACATGAAACAACTCAATCACTAGAATGGGATTTAAAGGGAGTTCTTGCCTCTTCGAAATGCCTCCATCTATTTGGGACCTATCACATGCCTTGAAGAACTCATGAGAATCTTAGTGGATGGTTGGATAACTGTACCCACAATGCAAAATCTTATGGGGAGTCCGGATACCACTATGATGTCCACCCACAGGCGAGCAATAACATACCCCCAAAACACTTAGCATCTCAACTTCTGGCACACAACGGCGAATAATCCCATCAGCACAACTCCGGCATAAATAAGGCTCATACCAAAAGAAATTTTTAACATAATGCATGAATTTTTTCCTCTGAGGGAACTACAAGTCCGATGGAATTATATCACTAGCCAGATAAATCGCAAAATTGGCGAACCATGGAATCAAGTCACGAGAAGAGGCCAATACATGTTCATCCGGGAAGGTATCATCAATTTCAGCCTTTTCACCAACTCTCGCATAGCTTCATCCCCTAATCTGGACAAGTGATTGCCAACTTGATTTTCGGTCCCTTTTCTATCTTTCACCTTAAAATCCAACTATTAAAATAGTAGCACCCATATAATCAACCTTGGTCTCGCATCCTTCTTTGCTATCAAATACCTCAAAAGCAAGAGTTCAGTATGCATTATAACTCTTGTGCCAAGCAATTAGGAGCAAAATTTTTTGAATGCAAATACCACCGCAAGGAGATCTTGTTCAATCACAATGTAGTTATTTTGTACTTCATTTAGGGACTTACTAGCATAATAGATGGGGTGAAGGATTTATCCCTTCTTTGTCCCAATACTACACCAAGAGCAACCCCACTAGGATCAAACGTCACCTCTAATGGCTTACTCCAATTTGTGGAAATAATTATGGGCGCAAACACCAACTTCTCCTTCAACTCTCCAAATGCCTTCAGACAGGATTAATCATAATAGAACTTACATTCCTTCTCAAGTAACCTGCACAGAGGATTTGCAATTTTTGAGAAATCCTTAATAACCCTCCGGTAGAAGCCCGCATGTCGAAGAAAACTTCTCACACCTTTTACAGAGATGGGTGGAGGAAGTCTTTCTATAACCTCAACTTTGGCTCGATTAACCTCTATCCCCTTCTATGTGATGCGATGGCCCAATACAACACCCTCTTTCACCATGAAGTGACATTTATCTCAATTTAGCACAAGGTTGCAATCTTCACATCTTTTGAGAACCTCAGCCAAGTGACTTAAACAACGATCAAAAGAGTCGCCAACAGCTGAAAAGTCATCCATAAACACATCAATAGTTCTCTTTACCATATCAGATAATATCAATATCATACATCTCTAAAAATCAGCCTGTGCATTACACAACCCAAAAGGCATCCTCTTGAATGCGAATGTCTCATAAGGGCAAGTAAGGGTGGGTTTCTCTTGATCCTTCAGTGCAATAGTGATTTGATTGTAACTAGAATAATCATCAAGAAAATAGTACCATCCTTTTCCTGCGAGTCTATCTAACATCTGATCCATGAAGGGCATAGGGAAATGGTCCTTCTCAGTCCATGCATTTAACTTTCGATAAATCATACAAACTCTCCATGTGGTCACCGGTCTCATTGGAACAAGCTCATTCTTTTCATTAGGAACCACTATCATTCCCCCCTTTTTGGGCACACACTTAATAGGGCATACCCAACTACTATCTGCGATAGGATATATGACTTCGGCATCCAAACACTTAATAAGCTTCTTCTAAACTACCTTTTGCATAGGTGGATTCAAACGTCTTTGAAACTAAATACCCAACATGTGATTGGGCATGAGTTGGATTTTATGTGAATAAATACCAGGTGGAATCCAATAATGACCGCAATAGTCCAACCAATGGCTCGTTTGAACCTCTTTAACATTTTTATCAGACACTCTACTTGTTCCACATTCAAATCCGATGCAATGATTATCGGGAAAGTATCATCTCTTCCCAAGAATAAATACCTCAGATGAGGTGATAGGCCTTAATCTCTAATTTTGGAGCCTCCTCATTAGATGGTTTCGCGGGTGGAGACTCGCGATGCTTCATGTCTAACTTCAATTTCTTTGGTTTTAACCAAAATTCACCTTGATCAAGTGCTGCAACCAATGACACATACTCTTCAATACCATCACTCTCAAAATTCATGATCACAGCTGCTAGTGTCTCAACACCAAGGCGCTCTTTGATTTGTACCTCAAACATACTCTCAACCCTGTAGGATATAGAAGATACCGTTTGGAGCTCACCACTCTGCTTCATGGACATACAAATGTTGAAAGTTGTTTCTTCATTGTTTAACGGAAACTTCATTTGACCTTTTTCCATGTCAACCAAGGCGCGACCGGTAGCAAGGAACGGCCTCTCGAAAATAATAGGCACCTCAAAATCCACCTCACAGTCAAGAATAACAAAATTTGGTCAGAAATATAAATGACTCCACCTTCACTAACACATCATAGAGTATCCCAATAGGCCTCTTCACTGTTCGATCGGCCATCAGTAACTGCATCGAAGTGGGATTTCGATCACCCAAACCCAACTTCTTATAAATAGAAAGAGGCATGACATTTATAATTGCACCTAGATCACATAGTGATTTAGCAAAGTGTAACAACCCGATGATACATGTAATAGTGAAAGCGTCCGGATCTTCTTTCTTTTGCATAATAGACCTTATAGTAACAGCACTACAATGTTGCATTCGATCATCATCCTAAAAACTTACCGATCTCTTCTTTGTTACCATATATATCATAAACTTAGCATAACCAGGTATTTGTTCAAGAGCTTCTATCAAAGGGACATTGATGGAAAGTTGTTTCAACATAGTAATAAAACACCAATATTTACCGTCCTCAGTCTTCTTCACTAATCTTTGTAGGAATGGTGGTGGTGGTCTAGCAACGAGGATCACCTTTTGGGGTATCTCTGCTTCTTTCACCGCTTTGTCTACAGCCTCACCACAAACTTCCACTACCTCGTCATCTTTTCTAACCTCATCTTCTACTACAGACGGCATAGGTGGATCAATGATTTGCTTACCCCCTCGAGTAGTGACCCCATGCAATGTCTATCATTTTTCGAATTTTGAATGGTATTGCTAGGAAGAGTATCCAATTGACGTGGGTTCACCGTAGTAGACAATTGGGTCATTTGTAATTCAAGATGCTTGATTAAGACTACATGTGCATCCATCTTTGGCCCAATATTAGCCAAATCACCTATAAACTCCTTGGTGTGCTCATCACTAGCATCAAACCTCCTCATCCTCTTTTGTAACATATCTTCAACTCCATCATACTACCTCCAAATCCCCACGAGCCACTTCCCGATTTTGAGGTGGAACAAAGGGCCCATCTCGATCGTTTTCGTTACTATAGTTACCCCGGTTGAAGTTGTTATCACGGTTGTAGTTTTCTTCTCAAACATAATGGCCCTCTTTGTTGTAATTCCTATTATTCCGACCTTTATTTCCCCGGTAGCGGTGCAAAAATTTGATACTCTCAAATTATACTTCTCTAAAGAAGTATAAGCGGTCGTATCAAGTAAAGAACCCAACTATTAGGTAGGGGTCCATCCCACGAGGAAAATGATTTAGACTTAACTTTATTGTACGATTATCTCTATTTAGTCAATTCCTTTCCGAAAACTAGTAATTAAAGGGGGGTTGTGAAGCAACAGTGTTGCAATATTGTGAAATCAAACAGGTAGCAAGAGTGAATTATTGGTGTATATCAAATTGTGAGAGAAACTAGGTTGTAAGTGTTTCCTATAGGTTCATAACGCCATAATCCTAGCTATAACAATTCTTTCCTAGTGTTTTGCATGCAAAGTGATAAGTTATGTATATCATTGGTCCGACATTTTGACAATTTCACCCCGTATGGTCCGGCTACATGTGTCTAAGTTACTAACCCTTACCATTTCTTCATCTTAAGCATCATATTCGATGTTTGACTTAGTTATTACTTCGCACCAATCGAAACTATCCTATTAATTAGTATCAACTAAATCTATGTCGATAATTCTTTTCCTATTAACTACCCCCTTTGTCCAGACAGTAGCAATAAGGAAAGTTCTAACGCGAGCACTCGTTAAAAAGATTTCTAGACAAAAGAATTATCGATGCATGCAATAACCTATTTGAGAATTGTTATTTAGCTAGGTTTATTTTGTTAATCACCCATGGTTCCCACAACCATAGTTGTGGATTTAGTTACCCATGCTTAGAAGAACACAATTCATAATTTACAAATAATAAATCATGAACTTACTTTGACAAATTTGAAGAAAATCTAGAAATTCAACTTGAAATCACACAATTATCTTGAACACCAAATCCAGAAATTTGAATTAATTGCAAAAACAAATCTCCAAGAACAAAAGTATGAATATAGTAAAAGAATCCAACTCCAAAAACAAGGTTTTTTTACCTATTTAAAATAAAACGAGTCCTAAATTAACAGGAGTTAAAATAAGGAAAGTTTGTCCAAAAAGCGGCTTCAATCGACGACCCCCACAGACAGTCCGTTCGGTCAATTGACAGACCGTCGACTGCCTCTATCGGTCCATACTTAGCATCTTTTCTAAGACTTCACTTTGCACCTTCTCTAATCCAATCGACGGGATAACAGCATGGTCCGTCGATTCACTTACGATCCAATTGATGCTTTTCGTCGTTTGATACTTAGCTTTTCTTCAACATCGGGTATTGGGGCAGTCTCTAATCGTATCAATTTTTCGCCAGGACGGTCCGCCGATCCTTCCGTAGACCCACACTTAGTTAGAATTCCCCGAGTTGCTTCCAGATGCCTGAACCTTCAATCGACGGTCACCACATATAGTCTGTTGATGGGCGACTGGCCTTCGATGGCTTCGTGTGTCACTTCAGCACTGATTCTTCACAACTTTCTGCATTTTCGTTTTGGATAACTTTCCTGCAAAACAAAGATGATACATATTAAAATTACTACAAGAAGGCTCTAGACACACACCAATCTTAAGGAAAAAGAATTGAAAGTACCGTGGAACCACGGTACGCCATTTAGCAATAATTAGTTTTGAATATTTTCTCGGGTTTAATTTGTAGCAAGAATTAGTTTCGAAAATTTTCTCGGGTTCAATTAGTATCTTATTGATAAAGTTAACTTTATTCACGATTACTCTAATACATATACATTTGTAAGCATGATATCTTAAATCATTATTTTTATATATTGTTACTCTAATAGACTCTATTAAGGCATCTACCACATGATAATCATTTCGCTTGCTATCGCAAACTCAACTAGCTTTTCATTTTTGGTGTGTAGCTTCTTCCTTCTTTTCTACTATCCTTTGTGATCAAATAAATATGTAAATCATTCAAAAATGACTATATAAAATGTCTGTGCCTATCTAGTACTTCAATAAATGAACTAAAAAGGGATATATCATTTCACATTCAAGACTTAAAAAATCACAAATATGAATGATGTATATATCGATTTCATACCTTTCTTTACTAAGGGTAATTAGTGATATGACGAACAGTGATGCTCTTATTTAATAATGTAGTACATGTAACATAAATTTCAATTTGCAAAAATATATGATTATTTTTATTTTGATTTACATGCCTTCAACATTTAATCAAAAGAATTATTGATTAGTACAAACATTCATAAAATACATAATTTTTCATACAACTTTTCCTCCTCCTTTCCTTTTAGATTTTTTTTTCATATTAACTATTGCAAGAAAAGAAAAATTTGTGATTGGTTAACATGTTTCCTTGTATTGTTAATGTTTACGTGACTTTTATAGTAATGGAACAAAGGTAAGCAATTTTTAGTAAACATTAAAATTTTATACATAGCTTATTTGTACTTATAATGAAATAATATATTTATTAATAGAGCAATACAAGCAGTGTATAATATACCTAAAACTTCAAGTTCATTCATGCTTCTTTGTTTCTTTAAAAGTTACACTTTTTCTATTTTACAGTAACTTTAAACATGTCATAATTTACTAGTTTTACTTGTTTTGATGTAATGAATGAATCTTCTTTTGCTAACTCATTCTAGAATTTGATTTCAGTACTAACACAAATATATTTCACTCATATCTGTAATTTGGCCTGTCGAATAAGTTTTCTATTATTATATTTCACAAAATTAATGTAACATACAATGAAGCTTGTTATGTAAATATTTAGTGTAACATATCCAGTGCATATTATGTAAATATGTGACTAGATTTAGCATTTTTAATATCTAATATAAATGACATATACATATTTTTTATATCGAATATAATCAAAGCATAATTAAATTTATTGATTAATTTATATAATGACAATAAAGTTAAAGCATAAATGTTTTTGAATGAAAAAAGATATACTTTAAACATCTCACATTGCTTATGTCCTGCCCATATCAAAATGATTGATCAAAAATAAATTTTAAATATTTTTCTTAACACGTAGATCTTCAACTTTTCATTTGGTCCTTTCGTTGCCCTACTAATATTAAACTATAATTGTAAAGAAAAAGATCAAATATGTTATAGAACTTTGAGAAAAGACTCATTTGGTCCACTTGTTAAAATTATAATTTATTTATGTCATTTCCATTGAGAAAAGGTGTCACCATCTAAGCTACCCCTAAACTTCACATGACGAATAAAATTATGAAAGATTCTAAACAGCTCATTTGACATAAGCATGACAGTAAGATAAAATCATAACTCAAATAAAGCATAAAAATAGAACATAAGTCTCAAGCTATATCTCCTCAGATACAAAAAACAAAGTACAAAGACGGTAAAATGTAAAAATCTACTAATTTTCACAACAAACCTCTACTAATCATAGATGTGACTAGAACATATCCCAACTTGTGAATAATCTAGAACTAAAATGACATAGAGAAATAAAAGACTTGCATGACAAGGTCCTCGAATCACGAGAACTCACCAAAAGTTAAGCAATGTTGATATATTCACTAGCCACGATTGAATGGAGGAATGGTGGAACCTATATTATTAGACAGTATAGGCATAAACAATGTATGCATAAGTACTTGGAATATAGTGAGTATGAAGAAACATACAGAAGTATAAAATATGATAACATAATAAATTTGAAGATGTAGTAATGCATGAGAAATTAAAACATCTCAAATATGATAAGTTGAAATCATAAGACATAAAAAAAGGTCAATACAATACAGGAAAATCATAAGATAAGCTTAAATCATATTCTTTGAGGAAGTCACAAATTGTTGTGAAGGACCTTGTTCTTTGTGGCATATTTCCCTCAACCGATATAAATCATGTGAGATATAACATCGAGTGTGGTGTGTTACTACCACACTGAAAAAAGAATGTCTTACTTACCAAGGTAAGGACCATATTTTCTTACGTTTAAATAGATCCAATAGTTATGTCCAATCGGACAAAGTCCTTAGGGAGGGACATAGTTATTGGAAAAGGAGATTGCTAGTACAAAAATCTATCTCTACTAATGGGTGAACCTCCATCACAAAGTTCACCTCGTGCAAAGTAAACACTCAATAGAAATAAGCATAATCATATCATAACTATAATACTTGAAATGGTAAGAATGGTAATACCAAGTAAATCAAGACTTTCATAAAATATATAAAAAAAATCCTTTCTAAAGCATGATTTAATAACATACTCGTAAAGACACTATTTAAGACATCTAAATCATAATACTTTTTCCATAATGAGAATTTTTCAAATAGAATCAACTATAAAAAATGTTGATACTTAATCTAAATGCATTCTTGATCCATAAATTCTTTGATTCAAAATACATGTATATGTTCAAGCTTAGTTAAAAATCATAACACATTCATGTTGTACAGATTGATGTGAAAATAGTTTAAAACATGTAATTAAGATCAAAACATGCAAATAAGATCAAAATATAATGAATTTATTCAAAAACAATTAAATCCATAAGAATCATGCAAAATCCAAAAAATTGGACAGGAATCATAGGAGAGAAAAATAGAGGATTCTCTGGGATTTAATGAATGAAAAGAGATCCATTAATGAACTTTTCACATACCTTAATGAACTTAGACTTGAGATTGGAAGAGGGGACTTAAAAGCTTAAAGAAACCCTAGATCACCTAGAGAGAATCCTTGGAGAAGAAAACATTGCAAGCTTTCGAGATTTTGAGAGAATGAAAGGGAATAGAGAATTTTGAAGAGTAAAATTAGTTATATAGCTTAGGAATAACCTAGAAACGACATAGTTTAGGGATTAAAAGGGTAGGACGATACCTAAATAACCTTAAAATAAAATCTGTTAAAAATTGACCCTACAAACCAATATATAGTCCGTACAAGATCCTTACACGGTACTGGTCAATTGTAGACCAAGATACTGGAGATAAAGATTCTAAAATTTAAGCCACAACCCGTCAATCCTTTCACGAGCCATACACCTCGCGCACATCATGAGTCAAGAATTCCTTTTAAGTCCCAAACATCACTCCATGAACAAGTGTTACGACCCGTACAACCATTCACGAGCCATACCGTCAGCTCGTGAAATTCTATCAGAGACTTGAAAAAATTCAACCGTCCAAGACCTTGACTATCTTATACGGACCATAGGACCTTGTACAGTCCATACATGGCCTCTTTTAAACTTGTACTAGTACACTTATTTAGTCCATTTGTTAGAATTTTATCTTATTTATGTCATTTTAATTGAGAAAAGGTGTAATGATCCAAACTAATCCTAAATGTGACATGGATACTAGAATTACGGAAGACTCTAACCAAAAAATTTACGATAAGCATGACATTAATAAAACAATATTTTTGAAATAAAGCATAATGGAATATATATATCTCAAGCTATATCTCATAAGATACTAAAGTCAAAGTACAAGACGATAAAATGTGGAAAGATACTAAGTCTATTCCATAGATAGTACGAATTGTATAAATGCAACAATTTTAGCTCAAAATCGTTTGTAGGGGAACAGAAAAGGCCTATACTAATTATAGATGTGACTATAACAAATCGTAGCTCACGAATAATCAGAAAAATGTAAAATGATCAATAAAAGATATAAATGACAAGATCCTCAAATTACTAGAGCTCACCAAAGTTAAGCAATGCAGATCAATTCACTAGCCACAATTATTTGGAGGAATGATAGAACCTATACTATTAGATAATATAGGCACAAGAAAATGTATGAATTAGTACTTGGAATATAATGAGTATGAGAAAATATGAATAAGTATGAAATATGATAAAAATGACTAATTTGAAGATGTAGTAATGCATGATTAAATAAAGCGTCTCAAATTTGATAAGCTAAAATCATAAGGTATAAAAAAAGGTCAGTGCAATATTTGAAAATCATAATATAAACTTAAATTATAATCTTTGAGGAAGTCATAAACGATAGTGGAAGACCTTATTCTTTTGTGGGATATTTACAATTAACCGACTAAGTTATAACATGGAGTCTCGTGTACTACTACCACAATGAAAAGAGAGTGTCTTACTTGCCAAGGTAAAAGCTATTTTTTTTATTAAGGTTAGATTGATCTACTAGCTATGTCCAATCATAGGGGGAGGGGAGGGGCAGATAGTTATGGGACATACGAATTACTAGTAAAGAACTCTACCTCTATTACTGAGTGAGCCTCCATAACAAAGTTTGCTCTATGTCCAATAGAAATAATCATAATAATATCATAAACATATTATATTGAAATTGTAAGAATATGGTAATATCAATACATTCAAATAGATCCTTTCAAAATCATGATTCCATAACATATTTGTAAAGACACTTATTTGAGACATCTAAATTATGATCCTCTTTTTATAATAAGAATATTTCAAATGGAAGCTACTTTTCATAAAACATATTGATACTTAATCTAACAACAACTTGTTTCATAAATTCCTCAATTCGTAACACATGCATATCTTCAAGCTTAATTCAAAATCATAAAACATTCATGTGGCATGGATTCATTTGAAAAACATTAACAACATATAATTTAGATAAATCATTCAAATAAGACAAAATATAATGAATTTACTCATAAATAATTAAACCCATAAGAAACCATGCAAAACCCCAGAATTTGGTTTGGAATCATAGAAGAAATAAATAAAGAATTTTTTGGGAATCAATGGATGAAAAGGGATGCACTGATGAACTTCCCACATTCCATAATGAACTTTAGCCTTGAGCTTGTAAGAGAAGACTTAAAATATTGAAGACACCCTAAATTGCCTAGAGAGAACCCTTGGAGAAGAAAGCCTTGCGAGCTTTTGGAATTTTGAGAGAATGAAAGGGAATGGGAGAATTTTGAAGATTAAATTTGGCTATAGGGCTTAGGAATAATATAGAAACGACATAGTTTAGGTATTAACAGGGTAGGTGTCACGACCCAAAACGAGTAGCAAGTGGCACCCACACTTATCTTCCTATGTGAGCGAACCAACAAATCTAAACCCCAACATTTACCAATATATCAATTATGAATAGCAAAAATAATGCGGAAGATCCAAAACTCATTAAAAAAATCAATTAAATAAACTTCTAAAGCTTAATACTTATTATTCCCAAAACATGGAAGTCACCACATCAAGAACATATATCCTCGAATTTCTAAATCTAAGAGTATTTAGAAGCTAAAATAAGTAAAAAGATGGTCCATGTCCAAACATCAAGACATCAAGACGTAAAGGAGAGAAACCAGCACGAGCTAGGAACAATAGCTCACCCTGAATTCTGATATGCTGGAGACTGGCTAGAGTTGAGGGCGAGTCGAAGTCGATGGCGCACTTGCTGCACTCCACAAAATAACAAAAAAAAAGATACAAGTAGGGGTCAGTACAAGGAACAAGTACTGAGTAGGTATAATCGGCCAACTCAAAATAGAAAACAATATATACTGAATAATAATATAAAATCAACCATACTACTTAACAGGTGACAATAGACAAGTATAAGAACCATTGACAACAACACCAAGCACACCTATCAGGACTCAAGCCTCCACACCATACTCATTTGGGAAATAGGTTCTTTAAATTTGAGTATATTAACACATTTCAAGATTACTTCTCTTTATTATTATCGTGTCGGAACGTGACACTCTGATCCCCTAATTCTACCTGTCGGAACGTGACACCCGATCCCTTAATACTACGTGACGAAACGTGACACTCCGATCACCTAATACTACATGTCGGAACGTGACACCCGATCCCTTAATACTACGTGACGGAACGTGACACTCCGATCCCCTAATACTACGTGTCGGAACGTGACACTCCAATCCATTTATCACATTATTTTATTTCATCAAGTCTTCTTTATGTCAAGGCTTCATCTTAATAGAGAGGGTTTAAGATTCAACAGTCTCATCATTCTAATCCACCACAATTACACAATCACAACACACAAACACACAATCAAGCATATAGAAGACTATACAATACCACCCAATACATATCAATCGCTATTTAGAGTTTATCTATCACATAGAAATAAAACATAACCTACCTCCACCGAAGAATCGTGATCAAGCAAGCTACCTTCCCAATGCTTTTGCTTTCCTCTTCGTTCTCTCTCTCTCGCTCGTTCTCCCCTCTTCCTATTCTTTTTATTTTTCTTCTCCAGATTCTTTTTCTTTTACCCTAATTATCATATAATCAATTATAAAAGATGATAAAAGTAACCCACTATTTATTTCCTTATTAACTTCTTTAACCCCTAAGTAAATAAATTATTAAACTTACCCCATTAATTTCATAATTATAATCATGAATAGTCTAAAACACCCCTTTAAAACTTTTAGCAGAAATTCGACCTAGTCAGGGTTACGCAGCTTGTGACGGTCCGTCGTATCTACAATGGTCCGTGCTGCAGTTCCGTCGCAGAGTTCAGAGAGTCGCTCCTAGTACCCAGATTTTCAGAGTTGAAGTGTTTTGGAACAGAGACTCTCGACGGACCGTCGTGCCTGTGGCGGTTTGTCCTACATGCCGTCGAGGGTAATGAGGATAGCAACAGAAGAAATTACATAAGTATGGGACGACGGAGTCCATCACGATCCGTCGTGACCATGACGGTCCGTCGCGTGATCCGTCGACCCAGTCTGTTTTTATCAAAAATAGTTCTACTGCTCGAACCGACTAAGCAGGTCGTTACAATAGATACCAATTTACCCATTGTTCGTCCCAGAATGATCACAAATAGAAAATCAAGGGCGAGAAGGAGTACCTAAATCTGTAAAAAGATGTGGATATCTTTCTTGCATATCAGCCTCATTCTCCCAAGTGGACTCTTCAATTGGCCAATTTTTCCACCGAACCTTGATAGATGCAATATCCTTTGATCTCAACTTGCGGACCTCTCTACCTAAAATAGCAACAGGCTCCTCCTCATAAGACAAATTCTCATCAAGGAGAACTGAATCCCAACGAATAATGTAGTTTCCATCACCATGGTATTTTTTCAGCATAGACACATGAAATACCGGGTGCACTCCTGACAGTCCTGGAGGTAAGGCTAATTCATAGGCCACCTCCCCCACACTCTTAAGTACTTCAAATGGTCCAATATACCTCGGACTCAGCTTACCTCTCTTACCAAACCGCATCACACCCTTCATGGGTGAAACCTTCAGCAAAACTTGTTCACCCTCCATGAAATCCAAGTCTCTAACCTTTCGATCTGCATATTCCTTCTGCCTACTTTGAGCTTCTAAAAGCTTTTCTTTAATAAATTTCACTTTCTCTAATGATTACCTCAGAAGGTCAGTACCCCAAGGTCTAACCTCAAATGCATCAAACCAACCAATGGGAGACCTACATCTCCTCCCATACAATGGCTCGAATGGGGCCATATCAATACTTGAGTGGTAGCTATTATTGTATAAAAACTCTGCTAAGGGTAAGAAGTTATCCCAATGACCACCAAATTCTATCACACATGCACGAAGCATATCCTCCAACAGCTGAATCGTTCGCTCAGACTGACCATCGGTCTGAGGGTGAAATGCAGTACTAAGATCCAACCTAGTACCTAATTCAGCATGCAATTTTCTCCAAAACTTAGAAGTAAATTGTGTACCTCTATCTAATATGATGGAAAGTGCAACTCCATGCAATCGAACAATTTCTGAGATATAAAGTTTGGCTAACTTCTCTGCATTGTAAGTCACCTTGACCGGAATAAAGTGAGCAGACTTACTTAATCTGTCGACAATTACCCAAATAGAATCAAACTCACCCAATGTCTTTGGAAGACCAACCACAAAATCCATTGGAATTCTTTCCCATTTCTATTCAGGAATGGGCATTTTCTGAAGTGTTCCTCCGGGCCTCTGGTGTTCATATTTTACCTGCTGACAATTCGGGCATTGGGCCACAAAATCAACAATGTCACGCTTCATCCTACTCCACCAAAAATGTTGGTTCAGGTCACGATACATCTTGGTTGCACCAGGATGTGTAGAATACCTTGAACTATGAGCCTCTGCAAGAATAGTGTGAATCAAATTATCAACACGGGGCACACATACCCTTCCCTTGATTCTAAAAATGCCTTCATCATCAATTATTGCCTCTTTAGCCTCTCCTTGTAATACCATATCCCGAATTCGACTCAGCTTCTCATTAGCAAACTGCCTTCCCTTAATCTTGTCAAGAAAAGAAGATCTTGCCTCCACACAGACCAAAAATCCTCCTTTCTCATGTACTTCAAGCCTCATGAGGTCATTAGCCAAAGTCTGAACCTCTCTAGCCAATGGGTGTCTAGAAACCTGTTGGTGGGCTAGACTTCCCATGCTTCATGCTTTTCTACTTAAAGCATCTGCCACAACATTAGCTTTTCCTGGGTGATACAAGATAGTAATATCATAGTCTTTCAGTAGTTCCATCCACCTTCTCTGCCTCAAATTCAAATCTTTCTGAGTAAAGACAAACTGTAAACTACGATGATCTGTATAGACTTCACACTTGACCTCGTATAGATAATGTCTCCATTACTTTAATGCAAACACAACTGCAGCCAACTCCAAATCATGGGTCGGATAGTTACATTAATGTACTTTCAATTGCCTCGAAGCATAAGCAATTACATTTATCTCTTGCATTAGCACTGCACTCAAACCAAAATAAGATGCATCACAATAAACAATGAAATTCTTACCTTCCACTGGCAAGGTAAGAATTGGTGCAGTAGTCAACAAGGTCTTGAGGCTCTGGAAGCTTTCTTCACATTCGTCCGACCATACAAATGGAACATTCTGCTTAGTCAAATTTGTCAATTGTGGAGCGACAGAAGAAAATCCCTTGACAAATCAACGGTAGTAGCTAGCTAAACCAACAAAACTCCTTACCTCTGTAACATTAGTAGGTCTTACCCAATTCTTCACTACTTCAATCTTAGATGGATCCACCATCACTCCATCCTTGGAAACCACGTGCCCCAAGAAGGACACTGAATCTAGCCAAAACCCACACTTGGAGAATTTGGCATAAAGCCTTTTCTCTCTCAACAATTCCAATACAATTTTTAAATGCTCCTCATGTTCTTTCCTGCTCTTTGAGTACATCAGTATATCATCAATAAATATAATAACAAAGAGATCCAGATATGGCTTAAAAATCCCGTTCATCAGGCTCATGAACGTAGCAGGGGCATTCGTAAGCCAAAAAGACATTACTAAGAATTCATAATGCCCATACCTGGTTCGAAATGCAATCTTTGGCACATCTGCTGCCCGTATTTTCAATTGATGATAATTAGATCTCAAATCGATTTTTGAAAAGGTACAAGCACCTTGTAACTGATCAAACAAATCATCAATGTGAGGAAGAGGATAGTTGTTCTTAATAGTTACCTTATTCAGTTTCCTGTAGTCTATGCACATCCAAAAACTTCCATCCTTCTTCTTCACAAATAAAACAGGAGCACCCCAAGGGGATGCACTTGGTATAATAAAGCCTTTACTTAACAACTCCTGAAGTTGGGCCTTTTAACTCCATTAACTCAGCTGGGGCCATTCTATAAGGGGGTATGGAAATGTGGCGACTACCCGGCTCCAGATCAATACAAAAATCAATATCCCTATCTGGTGGCATACCAGGAAGGTCTGCAGGAAACACATCCAGAAACTCATGGACTATCGAAATAGACTCGATCGAAGGTACTTTGGAAGTATCATCCCTGAGAAGGGCCAAGAAATCTAAACAACCCTTACTAACCATCCTCTTAGTACGAAGAAAAGAGATAATACGAACTGGAGTGGAAATATAGTCACCTTCCCACACTAGCGGATCTATCCCGGGCTTGGCCAATGTCACAGTTTTAGCATTACAATCTAAGATTGCAAAATTTGGAGAAAGCCAAGTCATACCTAGAATTACATCGAAATCAACGATATCTAGAAAAATCAAATCTACATGAGTATTGCTCCCCACAAAAACCACAAGACAAGACCTATACACCTTATCCCTATCACAGACTCACCCACTGGAGTAGAGACACGAATAGGCATGTCAAGCAAGTCACAATGTAAATCAAGACCAGTAGCAAAAGAGGAAGATACATATGAAAATGTGGATCCAGGATCAAATAATACAGAATCCATGCAATCACAAACCAAAAGATTACCTATGATAACAGCATCAGATGTCTCTGCTTCAGTCCTCCAAGGGAAAGCATAACAATGGGCCCTATCACCTGTCTGCCCATTGCCCCTACCGTATTGTGTTGCAGTAGTTCCAACATGCCCGCCACCCCGACTAATTTGGTGACCACCATTACCTTGGCCACCACGTCCTCCAGAATGGCGGCCTCTCCCATGACCACCTCTACATCTAATTATTGGGGGTCTGTAACTCTGTTTTGGACAATACCTCCTAATATGTCCAGTCTCTCCACATCCATAACAATCTCTGGAGTCAAGCATAGGTCTCTGTGAAAATGACGAAGTTTGGGGATAACCTCCAAACTCAGAGAAATGTTAACTGGTCTGTGATGGACCCCCAGCTATAGCCTGTAGTGAAGACTGAATAGGTCGGGCTGGATAACCTCTTGAACTCTGCCCTCTGGAGTAAGAACCACTAAAATCACCTCCCGTATGGAACTTCTTAGATGTCGACGCCATGGTGAAGTTGTCTGGCTTCACCCCCTCCACCTCTATCACAAAGTCAACCACTTCCTGAAAGGATTTTGCTGCAGCAGCTACCTGTAAGGCTGGGATCTACAAATCTGACCTCAATCCTTTCACAAAGCGGTGAATCCGCTCTTGTGGACTGAAGCAAAGCTGGGTGGCATACCTGGATAGTGCACGAAATTTAGCCTCAAAAGCAGTAACAAACATCCTGCCTTACTCTAGACTCAGGAACTCATCTCTCCTCTTGTCCCTCAAAGTCCGGGGTATATACTTCTCCATAAATAAGCTAGAGAATTATGCCCAAGTTATAGGTGGTGTCTGTGCTGGTTGACACTCCACATACGACCGTCACCACATTTTTGCATTCCCCTGAAACAGATAGGTCACAAACACAACACCGAATCGTTCTACTGTGTTCAATTTATGTAGTAGCTCATGACAATCAACTAGAAAATCATAGGCATCCTCAGATTCAGCACCCTTGAAGACTGGAGGTTTCAACATCAAGAATTTAGTGAAAATTTCATGCTGATCACTCGTCATTATAGGCCCTGTAGTCAATTGAGGAAACGTGCCTACTTCCAATGAGGCATCAATGCGGGGAGCCACAACAGCTGCATGTTGTACTCCCGGAACCTGAGGTGCTGGTACAGGAAGCACTGGAGGTGTCTGGCCCCAATCAGATAACCCACTAAGGTACGTAAGAACCTTGTTGATCATCTCTGGGGTAGGTTGGGGTGGTGATTCCTCATCTTGCACCTGTTCATTTTCCCCTTCCTCACCCTCTCTTACTACCTCATCAGTCGGTGGAGGAGTCACCGCCCTATTACTAGCTGGACCAGGTGTTTGTCCTCCTGAGACCTCTACCACGGCCTCTTGTCACTGCTCCTCCTCGAGCTACAGCCCCAATGGTTGGCTCAGACGCACCCTGTCTTGTCGGTGCTGGTGTTGGCACAGTTAATGCTCTAGTTCTAACCATCTGCGAAATAGAGTGAGGATGTTAGATACCAATTTGTATCACCTAGATACCAATTGGATCCAAGTAATAGCACGAAAGAAGGAAAGAATAGAATTTTCCTAAAGTCCTATAGCCTCTCAAAGAAAAGTAAAGGCGTCCCCTACCGTTCCTCAAGACTCTACTAGACTCGTTCTTGTGTGATGAGACCAACGAACCTAACACTCTGATACAAAGTTTGTCACGATCCAAAACGAGCCGCGAGTAGCACCCACACTTATCCTCCTATGTGAGCGGACCAACAAATCTAAACCCCAACATTTACCAATATATCAATTATGAATAGCAAAAATAATGCGGAAGATCCAAAACTCATTAACGAAATCAATTAAATAAACTTCTAAAGCTTAATACTTATTATTCCCAAAACATGGAAGTCATCACATCAAGAACATCTATCCTTGAATTTTTAAATCTAAGAGTATTAAGAAGCTAAAATAAGTAAAAAGATGGTCCATGTCCGAACTTCAAGACATCAAGACGTGAAGAAGAGAATCCAGCATGAGCTAGGAACAATAGCTCACCCTGAATTCTGATATGCTGGAGACTGGCTAGAGTTGAGGGCGAGTCGAAGTCGACAGCGCACTTGCTGCACTCCACAAAATAACAAAGAAAAAGATACACATAGGGGTCAGTACAAGGAACAAGTACTGAGTAGGTATCATCGGCCAACTCAAAATAGAAAACAATATATACTGAATAATAATATAAAATCAACCATAATACTTAACGGGTGACAATCAACAAGTATAAGAACCATTGACAACAACACCAAGCACACCTATGAGGACTCAAGCCTCCACACCATACTCATTTGGGAAATAGGTTCTTTAAATTTGAGTATATTAACACATTTCAAGATTACTTCACTTTATTATAATCATGTCGGAACGTGACACTCCGATCTCCTAATTCTACGTGTCAGAATGTGACACCCGATCCCTTAATACTACGTGTCGGAACGTGAACACTCCGATCCCCTAATACTACGTGTCGGAACGTGACACCCGATCCCTTAATACTACGTGTCGGAACGTGACACTCGATCCCCTAATACTACGTGTCGGAACGTGACACTCCGATCCATTTATCCCATTATTTTATTTCATCAAGTCTTCTTTATGTCAAGGCTTCATCTTAATAGAAAGGGTTTAAGATTCAACAGTCTCATCATTCTAATCCACCTCAATTACACAATCACAACACACAAACACACAATCAAGCATATAGAAGACTTTACAATACCACCCAATACATATCAATCGCTATTCAGAGTTTATCTATCACATAGAAATAAACCATAACCTACCTCCACCGAAGAATCGTGATCAATCAAGCTACCTTCCCAATGCCTTTGCTTTCCTCTTCATTCTCTCTCTCTCGCTCGTTCTCCCCTCTTCCTGTTCTTTTTATTTTTCTTCTCCAGATTCTTTTTCTTTTACCCTAATTATCATATAATCAATTATAAAATATGATAAAAGTAACCCACTATTTATTTCCTTATTAACTTATCTAACCCCCAAGTAAATGAATTATTAAACTTACCCCACTAATTTCATAATTATAATCATGAATAGTCCAAAACACCCCTTTAAAACTTTTAGCAGAAATCTGACCCAGTCGGGGTTACGCAGCTTGTGACGGTCCGTCGCATCTACGACGGTCCGTGCTGCAGTTCTGTCGCGGAGTTCAGAGAGTCGCTCCCAGTACCCAGATTTTTAGATTTGAAGTGTTTTGGAACGGAGACTCTCGACGGACCGTCGTGCCTGTGGCGGTTCGTCCGACCTGCCGTCAAGGGTAATGAGGAGAGCAACAGAAGAAATTACACAAGTATGGGACGATAGAGTCCATCACGGTCCGTCGTGACCATGACAGTCCGTCGCTTGATCCGTCGATCCAGTCAGTTTTTATCAAAAATAGTTCTACTGCTCGAACCGACTAAACAGGTCGTTACAGTAGGAAAATACCCAAATAACCTAAACAATAATTTGTCAAATGTACAGTACGTACAAGCTTCTATGGTCCGTACCGGTCAATTATAGATCAATATATAGGAGATAAAGATTATGAACTTTGAGCCACGAACTGTTAACCCTTCCACTAGCCATCGACCTCTCGAACATCAAAAGTCACGAATTCCTTCTATGTCCCAAACGTAACTCCATGACCAAGTTTTATTCTCTAAATAACCATTCATGTTCCATCCCTTCGGCTCGTGGAATCCTATCATAGACTTTAAAAATATTCAATTTTCAAGACCTCGATTTACGGCCTGTAGGACCTTGTACAGCCTGCACTTTTCCTGATTTAAACTTGCATAAGCACACTTATGTGGTCTGTTTGTTAAAATGTAAGCTTATTTATGTTATCTCTATTTAGAAAAGGTTTCACCACTACAAAAAAATTGAATAAAAAAGGACGGGGTCGCTCAAAATTACGACGGTTTTAAAGAAGATGTTTGTCGTCTTTTAATAAAAATAATTATTTTTAAATTATTTGACGAAAAGGGACGTACAACATCTCTTAGTCCATAACTTTATGGATTTTTATGCCTAATATTTATATAATTAATAATTATTTATTTAATATAAATAGCGACGTCGTCTATCGCTTTTATTAAAAATAATTATATATAAATTAAAATATTATGCACGATGTCCGCTGCTTCTAATTTTGTATTAAGATATTTTTTAAAATAGCAACGGACAACATCATTATGTCCGTCACTTATTGGTCAAAAAACTTGGTCAATTATTTTTAAAAAGCCTGGACATCGTCTCTAATTTTGTTGCTTTTTAATCAAAATATTAGTCAACTATTTTTTAAAAAAATGATACACATAGAGACATTGTCCGTCACTTTTCATTAAATATTTAAAACAAAGTCGCAACTCCCCCATTTCCCCATTTCTAAAAATTCTCTCTACTGCACCATCATTGTGCATCGTTGTTGTCGCCAGAGAAAATAATCAGTTGCCGCCGTCATCACCTGCTTCTTCTCTCTCTTCTAATTAAAGGTTAGGATTTATTAATTCATCAAAAAAATTCAAATTGAGTTGTATTTTGATTTTGTTAGCTATTTAATTGAAATTAGTTTATCGAATTTTGTGTATTGATTATTAGTTTGCATTAAGGATTATTAGTTAGTGAGTGAAGTTGTGTAATTGTAGGATTAGTTTGAATTACCGTATTTTATGACGTACTGAATTAGGATAATTTAGGAGTAGTTTTTGAATTTTGATTTTAGGACTAGCTAGTTTGAAATAGAGATTTTGGGAGTAGTTTGAATTAGAATATTTAAAGACTTGTTTGAATTTGGGTATTTCTTGAGTTAATTTGTTTAATTTTGAAATTATAGAACTATTTTGAATTTGTGATTTTAAGATTATTTTGCATTTAGAATTTAGGATTAGTTTTAATTAGAAATTTCAGGAGTATTTTTGAATTTGGGTATTTCTTGAGTTAATTAGTTTGATTTTGAGATTTTAGGACTAGTTTCAATTTGTGATTTTAAGATTAGTTTGAATTTGGAATTTAGAACTAGTTTGAATCATTTTTGAGATTTTAGGACTAATAGTTTGAATTTGGGATTGAGCACTAGTTTGATTTCGAGATTGTAGGACTAGACTTTGAATTTGTGATTTTAAGACTTGTTTGAATTTGAAATTTATTAGGACTAATTTGAATTATATTTGATATTTTGGGACTGATAGTTTAATTTGGGATACTAGCTAGCTAGTTTGAATTTTGAATTTTAGGGATTAAAATTACAACTTAATTAGAATTTATAATTAATCATAACTTGAATTTACTATAAATTGAACTTAATTAGGAATAGGAACTTGAAATATTGTTGACTTTAATTTATTATACGTTAATTATTCTTATTAGAACCTGGATTTTATTTGAACTTAGTTAGAATTTTCTAGTACTTGAAAATCTTATTGACCTTAATTAATTTTAACTTAATATAAATTAACACAATGTTTATTAAAATGAATTAATTTATAGTAACTTGAAAACTTAATTAGGAATTAATATGAATTTAATTTTGATCAACTAATTAACTAGAACTTGAACTTAGTTAATTAGTATAGATTAATTAATTAAGCTTTAACTTTGTAGATCTTGAACTAATTGAACTTAATTAGACCAAACAAAGCATATTTTGAAGTTGAACTTAGTTGAAAATTTTGGTTTAGTAGGTGGATTTAGTTGTTGGAATTAAGTCAAAACTAAACTAGTTTAAGTTGTTAAGTTGTTAAGTTACGGTAAATTAAGTAATGTGATTTTGTTGATGGATTTAGTTGTTGGAATTAAGTCAAAACTAAACTAGTTAAAGTTAAAAAGATGTTAAGTTGTTTAAATAAGTTAAAAACAAATAATGTGATTTAGTTGGTGGATTTAGTTGTTGGAATTAAGTCATAACTAGACTAGTTAAAGTCGTTAAGTAAAATTAAATAATGTTGTTTTGTTGATGGACTTAGTTGTTAGAATTAAGTCAAAACTAAACTAGGTAACATTAAAAGTTTATTAAGTTGTTTAAATTAGTTAAATTAAATAATGTGATTTTGTTGATGGATTTAGTTGTTGGAATTAAGTCGATTAAAAAATTGTTAAGTTGTTTAAACAAGTGAAAATAAATAATGTGGCTTAGTTGGTGGATTTATTTGGTGAAAATAAGTCAAAACTAGTTGAATATCTATATATTTGTAGATGGATCATCGTTTGTGGATGTATAATATGCATTATTAAACTGGTGCTGGTTTGAAACTCGAGTTTATTGACAATATTAAATTTTTTATTGAATATACAATGACATTTGACATTTTGAAGAATAATGGATTGGTTAGGTGTCCTTGTAGTGCATGTAAGTGAACCAGATATAGTTGTGGTTCATTTGTACCGTAAGGATTTAAGTCTAGATATTTTTCATGGATGGATCACGGAGGAAGTGATGGAATGGATAGTATGTTTTATAATTTGATGCTTGTGGATGTAGATAATATGGTTGAACCATATGACAAAATTAGGGTTGAATAGGTTAGGGTGAACATGATAGGGTTCATAAAATGATCAATGATGCTTTAAGGGTTCAAGGTAGGATGAAACTGGAACAATATTTTGATGAGACTATTAATGAAGTAGTAAGACGCTTCTATGATCAATTAGAAGATTCTATTCTTCCACTATGTGTAGGGAATATGCATCCATCCTTGTCAGTTGTGTTTCGATTAATGAATATTAAATCAGATTAGAATGTTTTTAATGCGGCTTTGGACTCAATGGTTGATCTTTTGGGTAAACTAGTTAATATGTAATTTAACATACAAAAGAACTTCTATCAGGCAAAGCGTTTGGTGTCCAAGTTAGGATTGATGTATGATAGAATTCATTGTTGTGTTAATGGTTGCATGTTGTTTTACAAGACTGATAGTGAATTAGAAAATTGTATGTTTTGTAGACATGCTCGTTATAAGTGGACTCCAGCTGAAAAGATGGTCCCAGTTTACGCGATGCATTATCTATCTCTGGTTTCTAGGTTAAAAAGGTTGTATATATTGATGAGGTCTGGCCCACATATAAGATATCGTGAATATAGAAGGTCGTCGGGTGTCTTATCTCATCGATCTGATGGTGAAGCATGAATCCACTTTGATAATGTATATCCTGATTTTACTAGTGAACCCAGAAATGTTAGATTGAGGTTGTGTTCAGATGGCTTTACACAATTCTCTAATGCAGGTTCGCCCTATTCATGTTGGTCACTATTTCTTACTCCATGGAAAAGGGGGCAGATATGAATGAAGAAACATTGATATGCATGAAAATTCATGATTGTCATGTGTTCACAGAAACTTTAATTCCTTTAGCTTTTAGCCATCTACCAGATTGGATATGGAAACCAATCACAAAGTAAATTTTTTTAAAAGACTTGTATCTGGAAAGTTGTTGGAGAGTAGTTTAGACAGGGTGGAGAAAAATATTGGTGATGTTACTACTAAGTTGCCAGTTGGAGAAGATATTTCCATGCGATTTATTTGATGTGATGGAGCATCTTTTAATTCACCTTATACAAGAGTCCCGACTCAGAGGTCCATTTCAAATAAGATGGATCTCTAAGTTATATATATCGCTAATTCCTTTATTAAATGACACACACACACACAGGGGTGTGTTTGTGTGTGTGAGTGTGTGTGTGTGTGCAGGAAAATTGACAGATCCAAGCAAACAGTTAAGCAAAGAGGAAAGATAGATAGATCATTTGTTCAAGGTCATACAGGGAAAGAAACTTGTGATTTTTAATCTTATTACTTTGGTGATGATGTGTAATTAGGAGTAATAGGCCCAATCGCAATGATGAAGGAAATATTGATCCTTCAATTCCACCAATATCAATTTTTAATCAAAAGGGTTGACGATCTAAAATGTGTGGAAATAGAGACATCACTTATATGAAAATGCAATCAGTTGTGATACATATTTTGCTTAAATCCAAAGATTCAACCATATCTCAACTAAATGTTAAAAAAATGTCATCAAATTTTATACTAATAAGTGTTCATTAACTAACGAAATACTTGAATGTAAAATGATCATCTTGTTCATAAAGACATGACATGGGGTGATGAAGTCATCTATACAGAATTCTCCAAATGGCTATACAACTATGTAAGTGTGCAATCATTAAGTACTTAATAATATATTCATGTTATACTAAATTATATTACTTATGAATACTCAAGTGTCCAACATTCGTAATTAGTAAAAGAAGTAAAACCTGGTCCGGAATCTCAAGTACTAACAATGAATAAGTATTGTACCAATGGGTTTAAGTTTTAAATTGAAAAAGTTTCTTGAAACAAGAAAAGAAATATAGCGGTGTCTACATACAAGGTTATGTTGATGGTACTGGCCAGACTATTGAATATTAAGGTGTCATTCATGAGATAATTGAAGTGAGGTATTCAGGTTGGCCAAGAAGAAGATTATATTGTTTTAGTGTGAGTGGTTTGACCCATCACATAGAGACATAAAGGTGGACCATCAACATAATATAATTGAAGTTAAGCACACCAGAAAATACATAAGTTATGATCCTTTTATCATTGCACAAAATGCTAAACAAGTGTATTATGCTCTTTATCCTTTGCGTAGAGACAAAGTTGATTGGTTGGTTGTTATAAAAAATTAAGCATGTGGGAAGAATTGAAAATGAAAATGTCTTAGATTTGGTGTATCAAAATGATTTTGCAATTTTTCAACAACAAGTTGATTTTGAATTGGAAAATACATTACAACATCCTCAACACATATTAGAAGAAGTATTTGATGATGAGATACTTAATGTTGAGAAAGAAATATCCGAGAATGAGAAAAATAAATCATTTGATGATGAAGAATGGGACGATAAATGAAACAACTAAGGAGGAAGAATGGGAGAATGATGGAATTGAAATAAGCTAGGAGGAATAGTGTAGAATGAAAGCTAAATTGTGTGTGTGTGTGTGAGAGAGAGAGAGAGAGAGATAGAGAGAGAGAGAGAGAGAGAGTTAGTGTGTTTTGCTAACTTTATTAAATTGATGATTTTTATATATATTATACATGTGAATTTGCGTACATATGTCATTAGGTGGTGAAAGTGATAGACATCGCGAGCATCTTGGAGTTAGTCAAACTAAACATGTTAAAAAGAAGAAGTCTAGGAGACCCATAGATCCTGAGGATATTGAAGAATCTATTTTTTCTACGCAAGAGAGCATCAACCATGATACTCATATATTTGTTGTTCTGTTTGGTATGTTGAATCCTCAAAAATATTATCCTAATTACCGTCGATAATCGGTGCTTTCTCTACTTCATAGGCATTGCCTTCAGTACGCTACGAGGATCTACCTTTACAGGCTATTTGTCGAGGACAACCCTTATCGGAAAGTGTTCCATCTCCCACAAGTACATTTCTCCTAAGTTATCTGCCATGAGAATTAGATATTCTAGTAGAAAGCAGTCGGATGTTATGGCCAATACACCTTCATTAACTCAGCGTTATGTGCATCCTGATGTATCACTCTCAGCTACAGCTACACCTAGTGCTACTCCAAATGATGAGATACCTCATCTAGTTCCTATCCACAATGTCATACTTGGTAGAGTTATGATTGAGCCAGATGGATCATCGTAAATTTATTTTGTTATGTATTTGTTTGATATTATGGTCTAGGATCTCAAAACTATGTAAGGCGATACCAGTCAAGCTTAGAATGTATTGGATCGTCAAGTCAAGCCGAGACACTTGATGGTGTTCATATTGCTACTATGTTGGCTCAAATAACACAACTTACATCGGCACTGAAAGTGTCAGAGCGGAGAGGGTAGATGAACAACAAAGCATGAGCAACACAGTTCAGCAAATCCATGAACAAGTGATGAACCTCGCTCGTCGACATACTATTTTAGATCCTAAGGAAACTATAGTGAAGATGAAGATGATTGTGTAGAGTCCACTCCCTAGCTTAGATCTCTGGAAATTTTATGATTTTTTTGAAATTTTGAAACAAATTTTGAAAGACTTTATAAGTCTTTAAATTTTGATTAAGATATTTTTGAATGTTATATTATGTTTCTTGTTTTATGTGTTAAATTGGGCTGAATAGTGTAGAATTGAATAGAATTGAATTTGCACGTGGGTAGCAGAAACAGGATTGCATCGCGGTTCCATCACTTTCATTCAAAAAAGCGACGGACTGCATCACTTTTGTTCATCTCTTTTTAATAGTTCTTTAATAGTGCACAATCCAAATTACACATGGAAAATAAAATTACAAAAGTCTCAAAACAAGCCATTTGACATAGGCATGACAATAAGATAACAACATACTTAAAATAAAGCATAAAAATGAAATATAAGTCTCAAGCTATATCTCGTAAGATATCAAAGTCAAAGTACAAAGACGGTAATATGTGAAAAGCTACTAAATCTCACGGCAAGCCTATAGTAATCATAGATGTGATTAGAAAAAATCCTAGATCACAAATAATCTGAAAACTAAAATGACATAAAACAATAAAAGGTGTGATTAGGTCCTCGAACCGCAAGGACTCGCAAAAAGTTATGCAATGCTGATCAATCCACTAGCCGCAATGGATGGAGCAATGTCACAACCTATATTATATGACAATATATGCATAATAGAATGTATGCATTAATACTTGGAATATAATGAATATGAGGAAAGATGCATAAGTATAAAATATGATAACATGATATTTTTGAAGACGTAGTAATGCATGATTAAGTAAAATATCTCAAATATGAAAAGCTGAAATCATAAGGCATATAATAAGGTCAATGTAATACTTGAAAATCATAACATAAGCTTAAATCATGATCTTTGAGGAAGAGGAAGTCATAAACTGTTATGTAAGACCATATTCTTTTGTGGGATATTTCATGTTCACCGACATAAATCGTGTAAGCTATAACATGGAGTTTGGTGTACTACTATAGAGTATCTTACTTGTCAAGTTAAGGACCATATTTTCTTAAGTTTAAATGGATCCACTACTATGTCCAATCGAACAAAGTGTTTGGGGAGGGGGGGGGGGACATAGTTATGGAACAAGCATGTTGCTAGTTGTTGACACCCAATTTTGACCGACCTTTAACAATTTTTAGGAATATTATTCGATTAAATACGTATTTTAAAGTTTAGTTAAAGTTTAGAATTTAGTCGATTTTACTTGAAAAAATTATATATTCTAGTATGTTTACTTAATAAACCTATTGTAAATATTATTAAAATGTTTTTAAATTATTAATGAATTTCAAATGTTTTAAAATCTAAATGATTTTCAATTATAAAAAAATATTTTAATATATGTAGTATTTTAATTAAATAGTAATTCCTACACTTTCCTTAAAATTATTTAATTTATAGCCTATTCTATTATAATTTCTTCCAATTCTAGCCACTCCAATTAAATTTTTATTACAATCATAGCCACTCTTTCATTTCAAATCAAGCCAATTTAGTTACAATTTTAGTCATTCCAATCCTCCAATCAATTTGATTTAAATTTTTCATCTTTTAATCTCATCCATCCATCTTACAAAATAATTCCTAGATCTAATCCTAGCCCTTCATTTAAAATTAGATCAACGATTGAGATCAACTTTTTCTAGCTCTCTTTAACACCAAAAGACCCAAAACCTAAAATGAAATTATTATTCTTCCTCTCTTCCTCTCCAGCCACCTCCCTCTCCCTTCTCTCTCCCTCTCCTCCATTTTTTCCGGCGAGGGAGACAGCTGGACGGGAACACCGGGCATCCCGCGCAGCTGCAGCGCCTAGAAAGGCGCACGCCAGCCAGAAGCCTCTATCTCCACCCCTCTCTCCCCGCGCCCTTCTCCCTCCCTCCACCTTCCCAACTTCTTCCCCTCTCTTTCTCCCTTATTTCCGAAGGTAATCGCCCCAAGTGGTGGAAGCCCCCTTCTTTCCTCCATCTCCCTTTCCTCTCTTCTTTCTCCCTTTCTTCTTCCCTTCCCCTTCATAGGCAAGAGTAGTGACGATTCCAAACTCAAAATCCCAAAAGAGTTGTTAGTTCGTGCATAAAACCTGTTTTTACGAAAAATGGGGCGTGACAGAATGGTGACTCCGCTGGGGATATTAGGTTCTTACCATTACGTGTTTCGTGTTTATTTATATGGGGTTTACTTTATTTTGGTCATTTCATTATTTGTTAGGTGCTTACCATGTTTAGTTTATTTTGTTGCCTTATTTACTCTCTTCTCTCCATGTTCCATCCCTTTTCCTTTTCCTTAATTGTTTATTACCATGTTTCACCTCTTCCCTTTTCCCTTATTTGTTTAATTACATGTTTAATCTCATATCCTCTTTCATTATTTGCGTGATTTTTTCATATCTTTATATGTTTAAATTCCTTTATTTATTTATGCTTATTTATCTATTTATTGTTTATAAATTGCCAATAAGTTACCGCTTTCCAATTTAAATGCTAAGTGTTTATTGCTTTGATAACTGGCATTCCGCTCATACCTCCACCAATTGGGACCCTATTCCTTTTTTTTATTTTGTTCTCGTGATGTTGTGCTTTTGGACCTCTCACAACTACTCCAATTTTATTCAAATACCCATTATAGAGAGTCAACATATGCATGGACGTAACAGATAGTTTATCTATCGCGAAACCACGAGCCTCTCGCATAGAATCCCTTTCAAGTCCGTTTCAAGCAAACTCTTAGAAGTCCTGGTTAGGTCATACATGATGCATAAGCCCTAGGTGGTTTGACCCTTGGTGTCAATCCACATAATTAGTAACCACCCTCTCGTCTAAAGGGCCCCAACACTCTTTAGACAAATTTCATACTTATGTGTCAACATGATCATAATATAATTAAATCAAGCCAATTTTGCCAAAATGGAGTTTAGAAGTTGTTTATTGTTTTATTTGCAAAGTCATGGATGAGTATGAACCCCCAAACCCTCAAATGGTGAAGGAGTGAGTCAGAGACTTAAGACCTGGTTGATCCGTAGACCATGGTTTACCACACGCGATCAAAGGATTCATTTCCTTCTCTTTCGACTGAGGATTACAAAGGAAAAGTGAAAGCGACTAATGCTAGAGTTATGTGCAAAACTATTGAAAAGAAGTGTCTTTCAGATAAGTTGGTATCAAACCTTGAGCAGAAAATAAAGAAGTTAGAAGAAGAGTTGTTGGACATACACAAGTGGGCAAAGTTGTTACTCTCTGTCAATCCAACTTTGGAGACAAACATGGATATGTCACCTTTCGCAAGTCAAGTCATTCTCTAAAACAATCCTCCTCCAGATTACTTTACCTCTCAAAGTCAACCGAGCTCCATTCAAATACCTCCAAAGAACATCTACTTTCCAAATCACCGGAACGTCATGCATATGCTCCTAAACCTTAAACCTTACTTTACACCCGCATCATCCTACTCTGCAAGCTCCTCAATATGAAACACATCTGCACCAAGTCCCCTGGTATCATGTGCCTCTCATACCACTTCCAATCCCTCCATATCAAATGTCTCTGTATCGAAGGCCTCATCGACAACCAACATATCCTAGCCCCAATGCCAAAGTCGTCACTCGACCGCATATCTGCAAAAACCTCTTCAAGGTTGAGAGGAGATTTACTTATACTCCTCTGACTGAGCCTATAGGCCAACTTTATGAAAAGTTGAGGATCGCTGGTCACATAGCTCCTATGAATGAAATAAAGATGACTACACGTGCATCGTGGATTGAACCCTTCAAGATTTGTGCTTATCATTCAGGAATGGAAGGACATACAATAGAACAATGTTGTGACCTGGAAGATAGGATTCAACAACTGATTGATACTAAGGCCATATGTTTGGAGGACTTTGCAACAAAGGAAGTTCAGATGTGAACGCACCAACGTCTACTTGATCCAGTTTCCCAAATAAGGCTTGCGCCATTTAAGTTCATGTTTTCCATATTCAGACACCTATGATAACATATGAGCAAATAAAGTTGGTCAAAATCTACCATTCACTTGCTGCTCAAGAATGTTCTCAATATCTCGCTTATACTCTTATGTAATTTGGAACTACGTCAGACCTAATTTCCGTTTAAGAGAGTATACGTAGGCGTTCCTATGGGGGTTCGGTCTTACCATAATAAAAATTTTCATTTTCCCTTTCTATTAATAACTGGGGCAAAATTTTTGAGAGTGTCTCAAAAATTCCACCAAGATTTCTCCTTTCACATTTCCATACTGAGGCAGAATTTTTGAGTAAAGTTCCATCAAAAGTATTTCTTCTCAACAACTGGGGAAGAATTTTGAGAGGATCTCAAAATTACTGAAAATCAAGACCTGGTAGAATTTTTTTTATTTTATTTTTTTTAAAAAAAGTTCAACAGTCAAGCTACAACAACAACAGATCAGAATAACAGAAGTTCTATACTGCGGCGGAAATTTTGAGGGGATCTCAAAATTTTCGACAACACTCTGAAGAACATCCTATCAGACACCAAAGGAGCACGCTGTGCCAAATCATGGATACAGATCAACTTCCCCCCTTTAAACTAACTATTTTCCATTGAATGTAGAAAATACAGGTACATATACAAAGGCAATTTCAACAATCAACATATGACTTTTGAGCCCGGCAAATGACACTCGACCCTCCCAACAAGGCTAATGTCCAAGCTATTACATACCCTCCTCATTCAACTATGAAATTGCACTACGCCTGAGATCTATGATTGCATGATTAAGCTAGCGTTTGGCCATTGATTTCCAAATATTCTTGGCAAATATTATTTGAGTGAAAATTTGGGTGAAATTTCACCATGTGTTTGGCCATAAAATTTGGGAAATATATTTCACCTTTTTAGAAAAATATGATTTATACACACAAGTTTTAAAAACTATCAAAACTAACTAAAAGTTTGTATTACAGGTCAATTGAATGTTAGTTACAACAATAACAAATAATATCCATGACACTGAAGCAATATGGTAATTTGGAGTGAGTGCAACAAGAATTATTTCATACATCGTGAAGTAGATAAAGTACATGACTTTGATACCTAAAGCCAATTTTTAATAATTTTCATCAACAATCATATCATTATTTAATATTCACTAAATATTTCATCACTATTTTGGTGTTCACGTAAAAAATGATGTAATACAACGCAAGCAAATACTAGAGAGGGTGTTTTTGTAAAAGATAAAAGATTGGGGTAAAATTTTAATTTTTAAAATATCCCAAATAATGATATTTGACCCAAATACTAGAACAAACTAGTATTTGGAAATTTGGGATATTTGCCAAAAATATTTGCGAATTGATGACAAATTGTATGGACAAACATTATTTGCCAAATTTTTCCCAAATATTATTTGGAAAATTTATGGCCAAACGGGCCCTTAAATTGTGCCCGAAGAAACGCATTATTGCGTGTGCCCGAAGAAATGCATCATTGCATTGTGCCCGAGACTGCATTGTGCCCGAAGTTCGCATAAGCCCAAGATTGCATATGCTCGATACTACATGTGCCCGATATCACATTGTGCCCGAAGAAATGTATCATTGCATGTGATCGATAATGCATGTGCCCAAAGAAATGCATCATTGCATTGTGCCCGAAGATGTGCATCATTGCATTGTGCCCGAAGAAATGCATCATTGCGTTGTTCCCAAAGAAATGCATCGTTGCATTGTGCCCGAGACTACATTGCGCCGGAAATATGTATAAGCCTAAGCTTACATCGTGCTCGAAGTTTGCATGTGCCCGAATCAAATCAGGTCACAAGTATCAACAGATGCCAAAAACAAATACACTCTCTTTACTCATTACTTATATTCCAAAGGCGTCATCCTCCAAAGTCATCATATTTCATGGCCTGCGGACCCCATTTCATTGCCCGAGGACTAAATTTATGCTTGTCATATTCCTAAGGTATCATAGTCTAAAGGCATCATCCTCATGGCATGCAGACATCATATCATGGCCTAAGGGTTTAATTTCTGTGTATCATGATCCGAAGGTGTCATAGTCTAAAGGCGTCATTTTCATGGCCTGCAAACAACATTTTCATGACATAAGGATACATTTTGCGTATCATGGCCCTAGATATCATAGCCTAAGACATCATTTTTTCATAGTCTTATGGCAAACATCATGGTCAACATGGGGAAGTGCATCATGTTTACATTTACCACTTATTCTGCTCTAACCATTCTATTTAAGTCAAAATATAGCTATGCAGACTAAAGACAAAGCCGCCTTCTGAATGGTTGTTCCCGTGCTTACAAACGAAGGCTCCGACAAATTCTTGGCTACTCGCATTATCGTTTTGGCTACTCAGCTACCATGAAGATATCTTCGAACTTGCCACTGTAACCTACTATCTCTTCATCAAGGCTCGTCTGCCTTACAATGCAACATCTAGGCCCGTCCGCCTTACAATGTGACTCTAGGCTCGTCCTCCTTACAATGAGACATCTAGGCTCGTCCGCCTTACAATGCGACATCTAGGCTCGTCCGCCTTAAAATGCGACATTTAGGCTCGTCCGCCTTACAATGCAACATCTAGGCTCGTCCGCCTTACAAAGTGACATTTAAGCTCATCCATCTTATAGGACATTTAGGCCCATTCGCCTTAAAACGGCAGTTAGGTTTGTCCATCTTATAGGACATTTAGGTCGTTCACCTTAAAAGGACATTTAGGCTTGTCCGCCTCATAGGAAATTTATGTTCGTCCTCTTTATAAGACATTTAGGTCGTCCGCCTTAAAATGACACTTAGGCTCGTCCGCCTTAAAATTATGTTTAGACTCTCCTTACAATATTTTCGTCTATATTATTATATCGCTATACTATCAAATCTATTGGAGTTTGACATTATTCTTCAGAGATGGGTTTCAATCTTTCAAAAAGTTAAAGATTATCAAGGCTTGCACTATGTCTCAAACAGATACGCTGCTTATCACCTCTTGTCATTTATTTAGAACTCATATTTTATTATTATTGGTCATACTTTATCTATTTATAAGTTGACATTTTATCTAGAATTTGCAGATATGATCGTCGCCCCTGATAACAATTATCATGTTATCACCTATCACAACAAAGACCCTATCAATTCTTTGCCCCAAACCTTGCTCAAAGGCTGATAACCTCACTCTATAATGCTCTTCCTGCTTTTCTGTCATAGTTCTTTTAGCCTCTCAATCTCTCTTTTCTATCTACTTTATTCTTATCCATTCAAGCCGATATCGTGCCTTTCAAACACCTTAGCGCTCTTTCAATTTTTAAGAGTTTCATTTGCTCTTGAATCTAGAACTACACACGACCTGATTCTCGTATAACCAGAGATATGTAGGCGGCTTAATACCAAAGTCTCGGTCGTACCCTTTTTTCAACTCTACCTCGCTTCAATTGATCCTACTGACATCTGTCGTCGGTTGGACAAAATCGGCTACTAAGTCAACGTTGGTTGCCTGACAATTCATTCTTTATTCTCAATCAACCAAGGGGCAGCTGTTGACACCCAATTTTGACCAACCTTTAATTATTTTTAGGAATATTATTCGATTAAATACGTATTTTAAAATTTAGTTAAAGTTTAGAATTTAGTCGATTTTACTTGAAAAAATTATATATTCTAGTATGTTTACTTAATAAAACTATCGTAAATATTATTAAAATATTTTTAAATTATTAATGAATTTCAAATGTTTTAAAATCTAAATGATTTTCAATTATAAAAAAATATATTAATATATATAGTATTTTAATTGAATAGCAATTCTTAAACTTTCCTTATAATTATTTAATTTCTAGCCTATTCTATTATAATTTCTTCCAATTCTAGCCACTCCCATTAAATTTTTATTACAATCATAGCCACTCTTTCATTTCAATTCTAGCCAATTTAATTGCAATTTTAGCCATCCAATCCTCCAATCAATTTGATTTAAATTTTTCATTTTTTAATCTCATCCATCCATCTTAAAAAATAATTCCTAGATCTAATCCTAGCCCTTCATTTAAAATTAGATCAACGGTTGAGATCAACTTTTTCTATCTCTCTTTAACACTAAAAAACCCAAAACCTAAAATGAATTTATTCTTCTTCCTCTCTTCCTCTCCTGCCACCTCCCTCTCCCTCTCCTCCATTTTTTCCGGCAAGGGAGACAGCCGGACGGGAACACCGGCAACCCGCGTAGCTGCAGCGCCTGGAAAGGTGCATGCCAGCCAGCAGCTTCCAGGCGCACGCCAACCAGCAACCTCTATTTCCACCCCTCTCCCCCCGCGCCCTTCTCCCTCTCTTTACCTCCCCAACTTCTTCCCCTCTCTTTCTCCATTCTTTCCGGAGGGAATCGCCCCAAGTGGTGGAAGCCCCCCTCTTTCCTCCGTCTCCCCTTCCTCTCTTCTTTCTCTCCTTCTCCTTCCCTTCCCCTTCACAGGCAAGAGTAGTGGCGACTCCAAAATCAAAATCCCAAAACAGTTGTTAGGTCGTGCACAAAACCCGTTTTTGCGAAAAATGGAGCGCGACACTAGTAAAGAACTCTGCATCGACTAATGGGTGAGCCTCCATCAAAGTTCACTAATTGCTAAATAAACTCTCAATATAAATATGCATACTCATATCATAACCATAATACCTTGAAATGGTAAAAATATAGTAATACCAATTCAATCGTAAACTTAATAACATATATAAAATAGATCCTTTCAAAATCATGATTTCATAACATAGTCGTAACGACACTTATTTAATCATGATCCTCTTTTCATAATAAGAATACTTCAAATGTAAACAATCTTTTCATAAAACATGTTGATACATAATCTAAAAGCATCCTTGATCTATAAATTTCTCGATTCGTAATGCATTTATATCTTCAAGCTTAATTCAAAATCATAAAACATTCATGCGGCATGAATTCATGTGAAAATCATTAAAAACATGTCTCTTAGATTAAATCATGCAAATTAAATCAAATATAATGAATTTATTCATAAACAATAATGCAAAATCCTAAAATTTGGGTTAGACTCCTTTGAGAGATAAATAGAAGATTCTTTGGGATTTAATGGATGAATAGGGACCCATTAATGAACTTTCCACATACCTTAAAGAACTCTAGCCTTGAGCTTGGAAGAGGAGACCTAAAAGCTTGAAAACCCCCCAAATCACTTATGGAGAATCCTTGGAGAAGAAAACCTTGTGAGCTTTCAGGATTTTGAGATACTCAAGGAAATGGGAGAATTTTGAAGACTAATATTAGTTATAGGGATTAGGAATAATCTAGAAACAACAAATCTTATGTATTAAAAAGGTAGAAAAATACCCAAATAAA